>NW_028234437.1:2404162-2414162 GCF_977035675.1 Penaeus japonicus
AATGATGAGGAAAAATAATTTCAAAACAACAAGAGAGGAAAGAGTCAATAACAATGATAGAAAAAGACAGTGTAAACAACAGTATTTAATAAACAAGAAAATGAAAAAAATAGTAATGAGTAAAAGAAGGTAGATGAGTAATTATTAATAAAGGAGTTAGGAACAATATAAGATAAATGTAAATAACCACGAGAAGAGAAAAGAAGAAATAAGAAAAAAAAAGATAAGTGTAAATAGGAAAAAAACGAATTATTGTAAAGTAAAAAATGCATAGCAAAATGATAGAATATAGTAAGAAGAAAAAAGAAAAGAGAGAAAACATCGAAAAACATTGAAAAACAAATGAAATAATAAGAGAGGAAGAAGTAAATAAAAGGAACTAAGAGAGAGAGAGAAAGAAAAAATAAAAATAAAAGACGGAGTGAAAAGGAAAAAGAAGGAAAGAAGACAAAAGGAAAAGGAAAGATAAGATACAAACCAAGGGATAAAAACAAGTGGCAGAATAACCATAATGACAATGATGACAATAATAATGATAATAATGATATTATTGATACTAATAGTAATAATATAATGATAATGATAATGGCAATAATAATTATATGATGATAGTAATGATAATAATAATAATGATCATGATAATAATAATAATAATAATAATAATAATAACAATGATAATGATAGTAACAATAATAATGATGATGATAATAATAATAATGATGATAACTACAAAAATAGAAATAATAATAATAATGATGATGATAATGATAACAACGATGATAATATAATAATGATAATAATAATGATAATACACATGATAATAATATAATGATAGTACTAATGATAATAAAACTAAGAAGACTAACCATAAAAGAGAAAATAATAAACATAAAAGGGAAACGATAAGAGAGAAAAAGACCAATAAAAGGGGAAGAGAAGAAAAACCAATAACATTATGAGAAGAGAGAATGAAGTAACAAGTGACAAGAATAAAAGAAAAAAGACGAAACATTGATACAGAGAAGAGAAGGAATTTAGATTTAGAATAAAATGGAATTATAAAATAAATGAGTAAAACAGAAAATGATATAAGGAGAAATAATCTAAAAAATGATAATAAACAGAATTAAAAAAAAGGAAAAAAGAGAAAAGATGTACAGAGAAAACAATAAAAAAAAGAAATAGCAATAATGTAAATAAGAGAGACAACAAATATGAGAGGAAAGAGAGAAGAAGAAGAAGAAGAAAAGAAAATAGAATAAATAGAATAAATTATATTCGAATTATTACATCAGTACTGATATAAAAGATCAAATCAAGATAAGTAAAAATTAAGAAATAACAACAACAACAACAACAACAACAACAAAAATAGTTAAACAAAAATCAATCAATCAATCAGAGAATCAGAGAAGAGATAACAGAAGAAAGGAATGCAACGTTAAACCAAAATCACCGTATTTTGAATAAATGTTGAATTCAAATGACAACCAATCACTCACTTTGCCAATTGTCTTTTTTTCTGCTGCCGAGTCTCTCCATTCTCTTTTTTCTTCCGTTTTCTGTTTCACAAAAAACGGGATGCAAATGATGACAACAACAACAACAATGATAATGATAATATTGATGATAAGGATAATGATAGTAATGATCATGATTATAAGGATAATGATAATGATGATGGTGATAATAATGATAATGATAATGATAATGATGATAAAGATAATAATGATAATGATGGTGATAATAATGATAATGATGATAATTATGATAATGAAGATTATAATAATGATGATAATGGTAATGATATTACTGATAATGAAAATAATAATGAGGATAATGATAATGATTATAATGATAATAATAAAGGTAGTTATGATAATGATAACAATAATGATGATAATTATAAGAATAATTATAGTGATTATGATATTAATGGTGATAATAATGAAGATGACAATCATAATAATGATAATCATAATAATGATAATGATGATAATGATAATGATACCACATGGGCTCACCGTTGGATAAGAATCACAGAGAAAAAAAGCATAGGTTATATAAGATTACATATTTATAAATAGACAGATAGATATAGATATAGATATATATAACTTACGTGGCCAGTTTTCTGACCAATGACCGTGATTAGACTTAAGAAGATTCCACTTAGTGAGACAAAAAAAAGAAAAAAAAGGCAAAGATAAAAAAAAAACAAAAAAAAAAACTTCAGGTACTCTGCTTAGCTCTTTATAAAGGTAAGCTCCCTGATATTAAGTCCCTTGCTATTCTTATGTATGACAAAACAATATATATTCTTTTAGTGATGACCTAAGCTTGGTTTGAGAAATCTTAGGTCATATATATGGTCATGTGAGTCTTTAGTGATGTGCTGTATTGTCATCATTGATGTTATTGTTATGGTGATGTGAGTATGATTGTTGCATTTGAATTTGTTTGTTTGTTTTATTGTTGTTGTAGTCATTACTGTTGACGTCATCATGATCATCATATTCTTGTTGTTGTTGTTTTTGGTGTTATAGTTGTGGTTGTGATTCTTTTTTGTATTATCATTATAATCATTGTTATTTTTGTTATCATCACTATTATTTATTACCATTATCATTACAGTTATTATATTTTTTCTATCATTATCACTATTATCGTTATCATTGTGATCATTATCATTATTCTTAATTCTTTCTCTCTCTCACTTACCTCTCTCATTCGCTCTTTCTTTATTCTTTTGTTATTAATTTTTCCTCTTTTATTGCTGTTTAGTCCATTCCCCCTTTTGCATCAGTTATCTTCCTTGTTTCTTATTTATCGTTATTTTTTATTTTTTTTATTTATTATTATTATTATTATTTATTATTATTATTTTTTTTTTTGGGGGGGGGTTCTCTCTTTCATTGACTTTTTCGTCTGTTTGTCTCTCTTATATTACCTTTTTTTTTTAGGGGGGGGGGGGGGGTTAGAGATAGAGTAACCATGAGTAAGAGTAAAAATAAAAAAATCAAAAAAATCAGAAAAAGGGTGGCAGGGAAGATAAATGGGGAGGTACTGGAAAAGGTGGAAAGTTTAAAGCAATTACGGTCTTACTCAAGAAAGAGGAGTCTAGAGGAGGGGGTAAGATACAGTGAGAGGTGGGGGGGGGGGAGTTTCAGGATAGAACAAAAAGGTTATCATGAGGTTAAGAAAAATTGTATGTAACATGATTATATATATAAAATTTACAAAAAAAGGTTATTATATATAAATTGACTGAGGAGTATGTGCGAGTGGACTAGTTGGGGTAAAGGGTGATAAGAGGCGAGCTGTGGTGACGAGAGAGTCAGCTAATAAAGCGAAGTGGTGTGAAGGAATGTGGAAGGAATGGGACGAAGAGGAAAAGGAAGAGAACCCGATGCAGGCCACCCGAGAAGCAGGTCAAGAATGGGAAGGCTGTAGGTGTCCGAGCAGTCCGTGGTATGTCTGTCAGGGGAACAAGATAGAGAGAGAGAGAGCGAGAGATAAAAAAGGAATAGAGACAGATTGAGATTGGGTAATTGACGATGCAACCCAAGGGAATCCTTTCCAATCCTTTCCAATCCTTTCCGCTGGTTGCATTTGGCGCCTGAAGGGGGAGCACATTGCAACTTGTTGGCCTTTGATGTTGCACAACGAGATACAAAAGGAGGGAAAACATCCTGTACTGTAGTTCTTTAATTAAGATGAGTGAATGCACGTACGTATGTTGGGTTTTAAGAATAGGAAAAGGATATGGGATAATCTTTAGATCGCTCTGGTAATGGGGATATTGGCCTAGTTTACAGATAGATAGAATAGATCAGTGGTTCTCAATCTTTTTTCAGTGATGGCACCCTGAATTTATATAATCCTTTCTGTGGCACCCCTTTTTCACCATCACCCCTCCTCACATGAATTAACTTCTGATATAAAATTGTACCTGTTTGAATTACTTTAATTAATGATTTAAAATTATTATCCGTACTCAAACCCAAATTAACATATGATGTACTGTAGTACATGCCCAAACATAGAACTCGTCAGTGGAATTAGATTCAGAATATTAGATTAACTTAAGAGTTATGTTATCAGTAGTAGTAGTAGTAGTAGTAGTAGTAGTAGTAGTAGTAGTGTGCAAAAGGAAATATCTACCTATATTTTAGTAAAATATTAGAGCAAGTAACTTCCTACACCGACATTTAATTATAGGCAGACTGCTACAAACTGTTTTACAAATGTACCTTGAAACGATCTAGCCAAGACAAAATTCATGGCAATCTTGTGGCACCCCTAGGCGCTGTCCGTGGCACCCCAGGGTGCCGCGGCACCCAGTTTGAGAACCACTGGAATAGATAGATAGAAAGGACAGTGTGATAAGCCTAAACATTTTTTTTTTTTTATATATATCACGGAAATGAGATCTAAAATGTCCTACAACCCCCCTTCAGTATGTTATCAAACCCAAAACTGGCCTGCAAGAGATTCTGTTTTTCTTTTTTTCCCAGATAGACATATTCACTCGCTCCATTACCTATTGAAGCCCCTTGCAACATTTACGCTTGCAATTGAAGACGAAATCGCGGATGGGAAAGCAAGCAAAGTCACGTGGAGTGCGCTCCGTTTCCCCGTGATTACGAATCATGAATATTTTATGATGTGTAAGAGAAATTGTTTATTTGATGCGAAAAGGAGGAAGCGGTGGGGGAGGAAGAGGAGGAGGAGGAGGGATAGGGAGGAGGGAGGTGGGGGAAGGGAGGAGGGATAGGGAGGAGGGATAGGGAGGAGGGAGGTGGGATAGGGAGGAGGGAGGTGGGGGAAGGGAGGAGGGATAGGGAGGAGGGATAGGGAAGAGGGAGGTGGGGAAAGGGAGGAGGGAGGTGCGATAGGGAGGAGAGAGGTGGGAGTAGGAGGGGAGGGAGGTGGGGAAAGGGAGGAGGAATAGGGAGGAGGGAGGTGGGGAGAGGGAGGAGGGAAGCGGAAGGATGAGTAGGGAGGAGGGAGGAGGGAGGGGGAAGAATGAGGAGGGAGGGGAGGGAGGAAGGGAGGAGGGTGAGTAGGGAGGAAAGAGGAGGGAGAGGGAGGAGGAGGGGAGGGAGGGAGGAGAAGGGAGTGGAATAGGAGATAAGGGAATGGGAGGTAGGGAGGAGGGAGGGAGGGAAAAAAAGGAAAGAAGGGAGTAAAAGGTAGTACGGGAAGGAAAAGGTACAAGAGAGTGGGAACAAGGTAGGAAGAAGGGAGGGTCGGGAAGGAAGAGGGGGAGAGGGATAGGGAAGGGAGGGAGGAGGATGAGTAGGGAGGAAGGAGGAGGAGGAGGAGGAGTAGGGAGGAGGGAGAGGGAGAGGGAGAGAGAGAGGGAGGAGGGAGGTGGGGAAAGGGAGGAGGGAGGTGGGGAAAGGGAGGAGGGAGGTGGGGAAAGGGAGGAGGGAGGTGGGGAAAGGGAGGAGGGAGGAGGGAGCAAGCAGGAGGCAGAGGGAGAGGGAGGAAGGAGGAAGGAGGATGAGTAGGGAGAGGAAGGTGGGGAAAGGGAGGGAGGAGGGATAGGGAGGAAGGAGGAGGAGGAGGGATAGGGAGGAGGGAGGTGGGGAGAGGGAGGAGGGAGGAGGGGAGGGAGGGAGGAGGAGGGGAGGGAGGGAGGAGGATGAGTAGGGAGGAAGGAGGAGGAGGAGGAATAGGGAGGAGGGAGGCGGAAGGATGAGTAGGGAGAAGGGAGAAGGAGGGGAGGGAGGGAGGGGGAGGAGTAGGGGAGGACGAAGGAGAGGGAGGGAGAGGGTGAGGATGTAGGGAGGGGAGGAGCGTTGGGGGGCGGGGAAGTGAAGGTAGAAAAAGAGGGAAGACGGCAAAGAGAGGAGGGAAGAAAAGGAAAAGGAGAAGCAGGCAGAGGAGGGAGGAGGGAAGAAGGAAAAGAGAGGAGGGAGGACGAAGGAGGGAGGAAGGAGGAAGGAGGATCGAGGGGGGATCAAGGAAAAGAGTAGTAGGGAAGAAGGAAAAATAGAGGGAGGATGGATGGAGGGAAGAAGGGAAGAGAAGGAAAAAAGCAAGGATAGAGAGGGAAGAAGAAAAGAGAGGAGGGGAGGCTGGAAAAGACGGAAAAGAGAGGAGGGAAGAAAGAAAAGAGAGGAGGGAAAGAAGGAAAAGAGAGGAGGGAAGAAGGAAAAGAGAGGAAGAAAGAAGGAAAAGAGAGGAGGGAGGAAAAAAGAGGAGGAGAAAGAAAGGAAAGGAGAGAAGGAAGGAAGAGAGAGGGAAGAAAGAGAGGAGGGAAGAAGGAAAAGAGAGGAGGGAAGAAGGAAAAGAGAGGAGGGAAGAAGGAAAAGAGAGGAAGGAAGAAGGAAAAGAGAGGAGGGAAGAAGGAAAAGAGAGGAAGGAAGAAGGAAAAGAGAGGAAGAAAGAAGGAAAAGAGAGGATGGAAGAAGGAAAAGAGAGGAGGGAAGAAGGAAAAGAGAGGAGGGAAGAAGGAAAAGAGAGGAGGGAAGAAGGAAAAGAGAGGAGGGAAGAAGGAAAAGAGAGGAGGGAAGAAGGAAAAGAGAGGAGGGAAGAAGGAAAAGAGAGGAGGGAAGAAGGAAAAGAGAAGAGGGAAGAAGGGAAAGAGAGGAGGGAAGAAGGAAAAGAGAAAGAGGGAAGAAGGAAAAGAGAGGATGGAAGAAGGAAAAGAGAGGAGGGAAGAAGGAAAAGAGAGGATGGAAGAAGGAAAAGAGAGGAGGGAAGAAGGGAAAGAGAGGATAGAAGAAGGAAAAGAGAAGAGGGAAGAAGGAAAAGAGAGGATGGAAGAAGGAAAAGAGGGGGAAGAAGGAAAAGAGAGGGTGGGAGAAGGAAAAAGAGAGGAGGGAAGAAGGAAAAGAGAGGAGGGGAGAAGGAAACGAGAGGCAGGGGAGGAGGGAACGAAAAGAAGGAAAAGAGAGGAGGGAAGAAGGAAAAGAGAGGAGGGAAGAAGGAAAAGAGAGGAGGGAAGAAGGAAAAGAGAGGAGGGAAGAAGGAAAAGAGAGGAGGGAGGAGGGAAGAAGGAAAAGAGAGGAGGGAAGAAGGAAAAGAGAGGAGGGAAGAAGGAAAAGAAGAGGGAAGAAGGAAAAGAGAGGAGGGAAGAAGGAAAAGAGAGGAGGGAAGAAGGAAAAGAGAGGAGGGAAGAAGGAAAAGAGAGGAGGGAAGAAGGAAAAGAGAGGAGGGAGGAGGGAAGAAGGAAAAGAGAGGAGGGAAGAAGGAAAAGAGAGGAGGGAGGAGGGAAGAAGGAAAAGAGAGGAGGGAAGAAGGAAAAGAGAAGAGGGAAGAAGGAAAAGGGAGGAGGGCAGAAGGAAAAGAGAAGAGGGAAACAAGGAAAAGAGAGAGGAGGGAAGAAGGAAAAGAGAGGAGGGAAAGAAGGAAAAGAGAGGAGGGAAGAAGGAAAAGAGAGGAGGGAAGAAGGAAAAGAGAGGAGGGAAGAAGGAAAAGAGAGGAGGGAAGAAGGAAAAGAGAGGAGGGAAGAAGGAAAAGAGAGGAGGGAAGAAGGAAAAGAGAGGAGGGAAGAAGGAAAAGAGAGGAGGGAAGAAGGAAAAGAGAGGAGGGAAGAAGGAAAAAGCGAGGATGGAGCCGGAAAAGAGCAGAGGGAAGAAGGGAAGAGAGGAGGGAAAGAAGGAAAAGCGGGAGGAGAAGAAAAGAGAAGAGGGAAGGAAGGAAAGAGAGTAGGGGAAGAATGAAAGATAGGAGGGAAGAAGGGAAAGAGAGTAGGGAAGAAAGAAGGAAAAAAGAGAGGAGGAAGAAGGAAACGAGAGGAGGGAAGCAGGAAAAGAGTGAGGCGGCAAATACAAAGAGATTAGGGAACAAGAATGAAAAGAGATTATGGAAGAATGAAAAGATAGGAGGGGGACGACGGAAAAGGAGAGGAAGGGAAGACGGAAAAAGAAGAGGCTTGAGAAGAAAAGATACGAGGGAAGAATGAACCGATATGAAGGAATAATGAAAAGAGAGTAGGAAGACTAAAAAAAGAGAGGGGGGGACGAATTGAAATGAGAGAAGGGACTCATGAAAAAGAGAGGTGGATAAGAAAAGAGAGGAGGGAAAGAAGGAAAAGAGCGGAGGGAAGAAGGAAAAGAGAGGAGGTCAGAAAGGAAAAGAGGAGGAGGGAACGAAGGAAAAGAGAGAGAGGGAAAGAAGGGCAAGAGATGAGGGAAGAAGGAGGAAAAGAAGTAGGAAGACGGAAAAGAGCGTAGAAGCACGGCAAAAGAAGGTTGGAAGAAGTAAAAGGGTGAGGGAAAGAGGAAAAGTCGAGGAGGAAGAAGGAAAAAAGAGAGTGAGGGAAGAAGGGAAACCGCTGAGGGAAGACGGAAAAGATCGAGGGAGAAGGAAAAGAAGGAGGGAAGAAGGAAACAAGAGCTTAGGGAATTGAAGAATCAAAAGGGAGTAGGGCCAAGAAGTGAAAAAGATAGGAGGGAAGACAGGAACAGATAGTAGGGGAAGACGGCAAATCTCTTAAGGAACTACTAAAATATACTAGTGAAGACTTAAAATATCTTATATAATACTGCACAAAAGATATTAGTGAATAAATTAAAATATCTTAAAGAATAATTAAATCTATTAGTTCCCATTAAATTCTATCATTTCTCTTACAAATCTCTTCTGTAATAATTCAACTCTCTTCTTTACTCTTACACTCTCTTTCTGTGGGAAGAAGGAAAAGAGAGGAGGGAAGAAGGAAAAGAGAGGAGGGAGAAGGGATGAGGGAGGAGGGAAGAAGGAAAAGAGAGGAGGGAAGAAGGAAAAGAGAGGAGGGAAGAAGGAAAAGAGAGGAGGGAAGAAGGAAAAGAGAGGAGGGAAGAAGGAAAAGAGAGGATGGAAGAAGGAAAAGAGAGGAGGGAAGAAGGAAAAGAGAGGATGGAAGAAGGAAAAGAGAGGAGGGAAGAAGGAAAAGAGAGGAGGGAAGAAGGAAATGAGAGAAGGGAAGAAGGAAAAGAGAGGATGGAAGAAGGAAAAGAGAGGAGGGAAGAAGGAAAAGAGAGGAGGGAAGAAGGAAAAGAGAGGAGGGAAGAAGGAAAAGAGAGGAGGGAAGAAGGAAAAGAGAGGAGGGAAGAAGGAAAAGAGAGGAGGGAAGAAGGAAAAGAGAGGAGGGAAGAAGGAAAAGAGAGGAGGGAAGAAGGAAAAGAGAGGAGGGAAGAAGGAAAAGAGAGGAGGGAAGAAGGAAAGAGAGGAGGGAAGAAGAAAGAGAGGGAGGGAAGAAGGAAAACAGAGGAGGGAAGAAGGAAAAGAGAGGAGGGAAGAAGGGAAAAAAAAGGGAGGAGGATGAAGGAATAGAGAGGATGAGAAGGAAATGATGGATGGGATGAAGAAGGAAAGAGAGGAAGGAAGAAAGAAAAGAGAGAGGGGAAGAGAAAAGAGAGGAGGGAAGAAGGAAAAGAGAGGAGGGAAGAAGGAAAAGAGAGGAGGGAAGAAGGAAAAGAGAGGAGGGAAGAAGGAAAAGAGAGGAGGGAAGAAGGAAAAGAGAGGAGGGAAGAAGGAAAAGAGAGGATGGAAGAAGGAAAAGAGAAGAGGGAAGAAGGAAAAGAGAGGATAGAAGAAGGAAAAGAGAGGAGGGAAGAAGGAAAAGAGAGGATAGAAGAAGGAAAAGAGAGGAGGGAAGAAGGAAATGAGAGAAGGGAAGAAGGAAAAGAGAGGAGGGAAGAAGGAAAAGAGAGGAGGGAAGAAGGAAAAGAGAGGAGGGAAGAAGGAAAAGAGAGGAGGGAAGAAGGAAAAGAGAGGATGGAAGAAGGAAAAGAGAAGAGGGAAGAAGGAAAAGAGAGGAAGGAAGAAGGAAAAGAGAGGATAGAAGAAGGAAAAGAGAAGAGGGAAGAAGGAAAAGAGAGGAAGGAAGAAGGAAAAGAGAGGATGGAAGAAGGAAAAGAGAGGAAGGAAGAAGGAAAAGAGAGGAGGGAAGAAGGAAAAGAGAGGAGGGAGAAGGGATGAGGGAGGAGGGAAGAAGGAAAAGAGAGGAGGGAAGAAGGCAAAGAGAGGAGGGAAGAAGGAAAAGAGAGGAGGGAAGAAGGAA
>NW_028234437.1:2426662-2429162 GCF_977035675.1 Penaeus japonicus
TTTGGCAGCGAGTGTTGAATTACTTGCAATTGCAAAATCATTGTTACTTTGAAATATCTGTGCAATCGGAACGAAATATCCTTCCCTTATGTAATATTTTCCCATGAACCTTCAAACTCAAACATCAAGAAAAATTGCATAATGCAATTTTTCCCGGAGTACGTTATATACAGATATATATATATATATATATATATATATATATATATATATATATATATATATATATATATATATAATTTTTTTTTTTTTTTTTTTTTTTTTTTTTTTTTTTTTTTTTTGTACCACTGACTTTTGTGACACTTACGCCATATCGAATCAGTATTCCATTCTTGGATTTGGTTGATGTCTGCACTGCTTTTAAAACTAAGGATAAGGATAAGGCAGATTTGCGAAGGAGATGGTTCGCCGGGATTATATGCACTATAGCGAGCCCGTCCATGTCAGTGTGTGCTGACTCGTGAGAATGTACCGAGTGTTGACTCGACCTGAGCTCAGTCCTTACCCACCATGATACCCAAGCCACGGTGGTGACCGTCAGGCAACAGTGGAAACTCACGAGCTCGGACGGGGCTTAAATCTGCTGACCACGGGGGCGCGAGGCCGGTGCGTTACCACTGTACCGACCTGACGTCTCTTTTAAAACTTTAAGCATTGTTTCCAACTTAGCTTGAAATATTTCAACCTTCATTAGGACAAATAGTAACAATTTCTCTGTCTTTTACAGCAGTGATGGGCAAATATCTTACCTTCTGGTCCCTATATTTTACTTCAAATGTTCCATGTGAATTATAACCTTATTAAAACTTCGCTTGTTTGATTGATGCTGATACCAGGAATTTTATTTGCATTTTCTTCCGACATTACTGATATATCAGATCCTGCATCGAGTTGCATAACTATTAATGTATCGTTGAGGAGCACATGAACCATTATTCTCTTACTTTTCAAAGCAATTTTCGAATAGATTTTTTTTTTTTTCGACTCTTTACTGTCTGCTGCAAAATCCATATGCCTTGTTGTCTTGCGCCGCTTGCAGACAGACAAACAGCAACTTTTATTACTATAATTGTTACTACTCTTCCCTGCTGCTTGGCATTTTTCCTGGTTATTTGTACAGTAACCTTCTTTGCCTAATCTAAAATATGACAAAGTTTTGGTTGCACATTTGGTTGAATTACTTTTGGGTGACTTTACTCGGTTCGTTTGTGCTTGTCAGGTGTTTGCCTATACCTATCTTTCTGATGCTTGTGTTCGATATTTTTATCCTTCAATTTGCTGACTTGACCTTGTATAATATCTCCTCTAACCTGAGCCCGAGCACTTGCAACTTCTGACGTCCTTGCAATTATCAAAACTTTCAAGGGCAAAGTTAGTTTCCAGTGGCAGTGTTTATCAATTACTGCATCTACTATTACTTTATTGGTTGGCGTCGACGTAGATACAGTAAAGAGGACATCTCGGACCTCTTTTTCTTCTGCTGTGTGCAAGAGGAAAACCCTTTGTCAACGAGATACAGCTCCTACGCGACGATCCATGTCTTGCAACGTCTTGCTACATCAGGAAGGACCCCCTTGCAAGGAGAAGCGTGTCTGAGGAAGGAGGAGGAGGTGGGGTGATGCTATTGTGATGCAAGCAATCAATCTTGGTGCTGGTGGCCGCACTCTGTCTTCCTACTTCCGTCAATGGCGTGGCTTTGTTGCTGCTTGTTTGTGTTTCCGTGTTGTGGGCTTCGTCAGTGTTACTTACGTATGTTATTAATAAAGACTTGGTTTACTCGATTAACGAACCCGTGGCAACATCATAACATTCGTTGATTAGCTTTTGTCATAAACCCTTTCCCTCTGAGCCAGTGTGAAGAAATGTCACTCATACTATGATGATTATAATAATAATGATAATTATGATAATGATAATGAGAATGATAATGACAATAACAATAATGTTAATAATAATAATAATATTGATAATAAGAATGATAATAATAATAATAATATTGATAATAATATTGGTAATAATAATAATATTGATAATAATAATGATAATAATAACAATGATAATAATGATAACAGTGTAGTTATTCAATCCACGTACAGTCGCGAGGAGATGAAATAAACACACTCGGTCTCACACCTTGCACTCGCTTCTCGCTTCAACCCGATGAGTTAAGGAGGGGCATGGGGGGGGGGGGATCGAGGATGGAGGATTATACTTTCGAAAAATCTTGAGAAACTACTTGCGACAGTTTGAGAACCCATAATTAACTTCATATTCACTTTAAAATAAGGTTAAGATGACCAGTTGAGATATGCATGGAATGCTTTTTTTTCGAGTCAGTGGTGCAGTTTTATGTTTAAGCTTCAGTATTACATGATAATAATTGTGTCTCTTAGATGTAGAATAGGATGTTGGGTTATTCAGGCGTATGGGGAGATCCACCTCAGAAATAAAGTTGAAAAAAATAAAATAATAATAATAAAAATAATAAATAGATAAAGAA
>NW_028234437.1:2464162-2469162 GCF_977035675.1 Penaeus japonicus
CCTTCAAAGGCTGGCTTTATTGTTGCACCAACCATGACTTTGCTTTTATCATTCAAACTTGGCAACTAGCACTCTTCATTAATAACTATGCTTTGTATTCATATGCAAGTTTGGAGGATAATCTCCCGTACGACAAAAAAAAAAAAAAAAAAAAAAAAAAAAAAAAAAAAAAATTTATCAAACGATCAGTCTTAACTCTGAAAAATCCTCATAATTTTGCCTCATAATCTACATATGTTTCATCCCATCAAACATGCAGGACAACAAACGGAATATCTACAGACTACCTTCCTACCACGATCCATACCAAGCACTCTAGTTCAGAACCAGGTTCGCTTTTGAAATGAAATTCCGCATAATCTGTTCAGCATGCGCCCACAGGTACCTCGGCGAGAATGTTTTTGTGTTGAGTGCCACTTCTCAGGATGTGGCTGGCTATCACGAGCGGAATCTATTTATAGCTGTGAAGGTCTAAGTTCTGGTGGTGAATGTCTGTCTTGATGTGTCTTGATATGGTGCCTTATAGGATACTGGTGGTGGTGGTGGTAACGGTGATGATGATGGTGGTGGTAGTGGTGATGGTGATTATGAGGATGATGATGATGGTGGTGATGATGATGATGGTGGTGATGATGATGAAGGTGGTGATGATGATGATGATGATGATAATGATAATGATAATGATAATGGGAGGAGGGAGGAGGAGGAGGAGGAGGAGAATAATGATCCCTCTTATCAAAAGCTGTGACTAATTTAATTATTTTCATTATCATTTTTATTGTTATTCGCACTGTCTTATCATAATTGTTTACCGTTTTACCATTGTTTTATCATAATTGTTTACCGTTTTGCCGTTGTCTTATCACAATTGTTTACCGTTTTGCCGTTGTCTTATCACAATTGTTTACCGTTTTACCATTGCTTTATCATAATTGTTTATTGTTTTGCCGTTGTTTTATCAAAATTGTTTACCGTTTTGCCGTTGTTTTATCACAATTGTTTACCGTTTTGCCGTTGTTTTATCAAAATTGTTTACCGTTTTGCCGTTGTTTTATCAAAATTGTTTACCGTTTTGCCGTTGTCTTATCACAATTGTTTACCGTTTTACCATTGCTTTATCATAATTGTTTATTGTTTTGCCGTTGTTTTATCACAATTGTTTACCGTTTTACCATTGCTTTATCATAATTGTTTATTGTTTTGCCGTTGTTTTATCACAATTGTTTACCGTTTTACCATTGCTTTATCATAATTGTTTACCGTTTTGCCGTTGTTTTATCATAATTGTTTACCGTTTTGCCGTTGTCTTATCACAATTGTTTACCGTTTTACCATTGTTTTATTATAATTGTTTACCGTTTTGCAGTTGTTTTATCACGATTGTTATCGCCATTATTCTCACATTTCAATAACAGCAACAAAATGGAATAAAGGTTGAAGGGCGGACTCAAGGCACGCTGCAACAAAAGCAACTGCAGCAAAGACTGTTCTTCTGTCCCTGAAGCCTGCAACGAAAGGGACTCCTGCTCAGAAAACCTAAGTCTTCCGTGAGAGAGAGAGAGGGGGGGGGGAGAGAGAGAGAAAGAGAGGAGAGCGAGAGAGAGAGGGAGGGAGAGAGAGAGGGGGGGGGGGGGAGAGAGAAAGAGAGGAGAGCGAGAGAGAGAGGGAGGGAGAGAGAGAGGGGGGGGAGGGAGAGAGAGAGAGAGAGAGGGACGGAGGGAGGGAGAGAGAGAGAGAGAGAGAGAGAGAGAGAGAGAGAGAGAGAGGGAGGGAGGGAGGGAGGGAGAGAGAGAGAGAAAGAGAAGAGAGAGAGGAGAGAGTACATGAGAAAGAGAGAGAGAGAGAGAGAGAGAGAGAGAGAGAGAGAGAGAAGAGAGAGAGAGAGAGAGAGAGAGAGAGAGAGAGAGAGAGAGAGGGAGAGAGAGAGAGAGAGAGAGAGAGAGAGAGAAGAGAGAGAGAGAGACAAGAGAGAGAGAGAGAGAGAGAGAGAGAGAGAGAGAGAGAGAGAGAGAGAGAGAGAGAAGAGAGAGAGAGAGAGAGAGAGAGAGAGAGAGAGAGAGAGAAGAGAGAAAAAAGAGAGAAAGTGAGAGAGAGAGAGAGAGAGAGAGAAGAGAGAGAGGAGAGAGAGAGAAAAAAAAGAAGATACGAAGCCAAAAAAAAAGCTCAGTCCTGAAAACACTGAATGGATATAAAGAATAGCATGATAGAAATGGAAGGAAAATTACACATGTATCTGAAAACAACAAACAATAGGAGATGGCAGGATTAGCAACTTCAACATTCACACACGTCATGCGAAACATCATGTGGAAATCGAGATATCTTACAATATGACTGACCATATATATATATATATATATATATATATATATATAAATGTAAATAATATCTCTACCAAGTCTAAAATTCATGACAAGAATTCAACCTATTTTGTGTATTAGTGTTTTTTTCCTTCCAAAAAGAACCCCCAAACATATAAGAGAAATTTATATAGATTTGTATAATAAAAAAATCCTCATAAACTTAACCAAACCGACCACTCAAAGGAAAAAATATCCATCCAAAACTATTTTAGCTTTGAAATGGATAAACCTAAAAGGCAGAACCAAGGAAGTGGCAAGTGGTACCAAAGGATTGATATTAAAGAATGTGATAAAGTTATTGACCCAAGTCCATGGAGATAAAGGTGATAAAACCGACGATCAGTTTAAAAACTTTTAATTTGTAAATGTTTAGGAAAAATATCTTCTCCGTATTGATTTGTGAGCGTTTAAAGCAACGTCAAGTTTAAACATCAAAGTATACAGTGGAAATATCAACACTGCAATAATCTAGAGAATTATTATTATCGCTCACCTACCGACCTACACACATACATACAGATATGCAAACATACATGCTTAAATACATAAATACATACATACATAAATACATACATACATGAAGACACATACATACATAACTACATACACATATATATACATACATAATACATACATACATACACACATATAAACATAAATATATGCATGTATGTATATATAGCTGTTATATAGATGTTAGTAAACTAATAAATTTACGTACATGAACAATTATGAAAGCTTAAAAGCTTAAACACGGAGTTCATTATTTTAATGTGATCTAATCCTCACACCAAGCCATAGCAACGAGGCTTTTTATTTAAAAAAAAATTAATACCAGTTCCTTACTCCAACTAAACTACAATATCCAAAGACCTCGATAACCTTATAATGTTACAACTTAGAAACTACCTCAATAATAATAATTACAATAATAATAATGATAATAAAATACAATCTACAATTCAGAACAAGTTTAACCATACCGCGTCTGAAAACGAAGTATGCCACAATAAGGCATTTAATGCCATATGCTTATACGGTCGTGCCCTTGAGCCATTGAGCAAAGTATGCTCTTGATTATTAGCTTAACTACCGAACTCGTAACAAATTGGATAATAGTGCTGCAATCAGAACGCAGTTGTTGGTAATGGGACGGATAAAGCAGTTGTGTAATGTTCTTTGATGTTGATGCTGTTCGTTGCATAACCTTGGTAACGATACTTCTTGTTAACAGGGTGGTTGAAGAGGTACACAAATCACAAACACACACACACAAAAAAAAACATATATGTATGTATAACGCGCGTGTGTGTGTGTGTGTGTGTGTGTGTGTGTGTGTGTGTGTGTGTGTGTTACACCACACACACACACACACACCACAAGTATATATATATTATATTTATATATCTATTATATATGTAGGTATATATATATATATTATAATATCCATATATTTTACATTAAAAAATATATATGTATATATATAATATATATCTATTATATATTATATATATATATCTATCTATCTATATATATATATATAAATATATATATATATATATATATATATATATATATATATATATACATATATATATATAAAGTAAGATAAAAAAAAAAATCCCTGTGCAGCAAAAGGACAAGAGAGGCGATACCACGTGGGACATCAAAACAAAAAACGATCGGACTTAAAGGGTTAACTTCAACTCTCCCGAGAAAAGGCTTCAAGATCAGCTAACTTGCTCTTCGTCCTGCATTGGCTTCCGCTTCTGAAGCAAGAAAGCAAGACGGGGAGATTAAACAGCGAGTGAGAGGAAGAGAGAGGAAGGAACAAGGAGGGAGAGAGAAAGGGGAGAAGACAAAGACGGTGAGATAAGATAAGTAGATTGGTAAGTAGAGAGAGAGAGAGAGAGAGAGAGAGAGAGAGAGAAGGAGGGAGGGAGGGAGGAGGGAGGTAGGGAAAGAGAGAAAGAGAGAGAGAGAGAGAGAGAGAGAAGGGGGGGATTGAGAGAGGGAAAGAGAGGGAGAGAGATGGAAAGAGAGAGAGGGAAAGAGAGGAAGAGAGAGAGAGGGAGAGAGAGAGAGAGAGATAAAGAAAGAAAGAGAGAAAGAAAGGGAGAGAGAGATAAAACAAGATCTTTACAAGCACAAAACAAGAGAGAGAGGGGGAAAGAGAGAGAGAGAAACAATAAGAGAGAAAGAGAGAAAGAACATAACATCAGTGAGCGAACGAAATATAATAAACGAAGTGAAAATCAGATGTAATCAGGGAAAGAAAGTGAAACAATTAGCACCAACATTTTCCATTTGATTTCACAAAGCAGTATCAAAAGGGGACAGGAAATGCCACCCGAAAACTTCAGTGACATAAATGCCCTTTCGAGCGAAGTTAACTACTGGAAAGAAATGCGGTTCGGCGAGAGTTAATGTGGAAAGTTTGATTGTTTCTGTTGCACGAAGCTGGACGGACGTTGGATATCAGCTGTTTGGTGATGCTGTACTTATGGAACCGAAGGCGCACCGACCGACGGACGGAGAGATGGACTAGCACACATACACATACATACATACACACACACACACACACACACACACACACACACACACACACACATATATATATAGAGAGAGAGAGAG
>NW_028234437.1:2486662-2489162 GCF_977035675.1 Penaeus japonicus
ACCCTAATGTCTAGCGATACTCTGGGTACATTCCCTTTAAAAATGGCTTCATTCCCAGAGCAAAATTAATCTGCTAAGCGGTGTAGTTTAAGAAACCATAAATCTCGCTAATTAGGATCATGCTTGTTAAAACTGATCACCTAAGGCGTAATATTGCAATCTTGTGGGTTCGCTCGCATGGCGGCAACATTATGTGTTGGTGGTTGCAATCGACATCATTATCAATAACATCATCAGAATTATTGATTATCAATATCACCATCATATTTGTTACCATAATTACACTGATTTTATAACACTTTGTAACAAAGTTTTGATTTCATTGTGTCTTTGATTGCCTTTTCTGCCTAGAAAGCAAAGGAAAAGGCTATTATTCTCTCAAAAACTTTGCTTGTGTGTCCGTCATCTATCGGCCTAGTGCCACACTGTCCTTAACTCCCCGTACCCACTCCTTCGAAGAGGGAACAGCAGCCTTCAGAAAAGAACAACAAATCCGAAGAGGATGAAGTCGATGGTCTGGATTATGAAGTCGACGATCCAATGAAGTCGACGATCCAATGAAGTCGACGATCCAATGAAGTCGACGACCCAATAAAATCGATGACCCAATGAAGTGGACGACCCAATAAAATCGACGATCCAGTGAAATCGATGACCCAACGAAGTCGACGATCCAATGAAGTCGACGACCCAATGAAATCGATGACCCAATGAAGTCGACGATCCAATGAAGTCGACGATCCAACGAAGTCGACGATCCAGATTTACAAAGGCGTGGCCGGGGAGGGAAACCCACACGACCTCAACCAAAAAGACCTCAACCACATGATCAAAGAAAAGGTCACCTGTCTTGTTCACCACTTCTTCACCCGTCGAGAAGAGCTTTGCTTCTGCCATAATGGGACTGGTAAATTTCAGGAATATTGTTATCCTGGTCACAAAGGCTATTGTTATCCTGGTCACAAAGGCAGAGTTTGAAGGGAATGTTAGTCCTTTTTTCGTACCTATTAGACGTTAGCAAATAAGTAAAAACAGTTGCTACCCAAGATAATAGTCGTTTTGCACTGTGTTACTGATGATATCATTATTATTATCATTATCATCTCATCACCATCAACACTACCATTACCATTATTACCATCACCACCATCATTACCATTACCACCATCACCATCATTATCATCATCATTATTATCATCAATATCATCACTACTATTATTAGTACTACTAGTACTACCACTATTATTAAAAATGATAATAATGATGGTGATGAAGATAATGATATATCTATACACTTACCATAATAAAAGCCAATATGTACCATAGCATTTTACTATGCATTTCGTGTGTGTGTGTGTGTGCGTGTTTGTGTGTGTGTGTGTGTGTGCGTGTGTGTGTGTGTGTGTGTGTGCGTGTGTGTGTGTGTGTGTGTGTGTGTGCGTGTGTGTGTGTGTGTGTGTATGTGTGTGTGTGTGTGTACGTAGTTAAGGTATACATGAGATATTAAGATTTGCTTATCCATGTGCACACACACTCCCGCACACACGTACACAACCACATCCTCGCACATAAACGTACATCCACACGTACATCCCATGAATCCGACAGCATTTTGATACCATACCTTCGTAAGTTAGCCTCAAGTATGGAGCGGGAGAGAGTGTGGGCGTGGGTGGTGCTCGGAGCGAGAGAACACGGGCGTGTGAACACCCTGCATGTTAGAGTGAGCTGCTGAATGGGCGTGCGGAGACGTCGGCACTAAGGCGTGGTCGAGGGATAGGCGGTGAGCAGCTCGGGCGTGGCAGGAATAGAATATGGGCGTGAAATTTTGAGCGTGGTTAGAGCGGCGCCCACGAGACCCGAGGTTGAGGTACGCTTGGAGCCTCTCCTTCGTGGTCCTGTGGGAGAAGAGGGGGTCAGATGCAGAGAGAGAGAGAGAGAGAGAGAGAGAGAGAGAGAGAGAGAGAGAGAGAGAGAGAGAGAGAGAGAGAGAGAGAGAGAGAGAGAGAGAGAGAGAGAGAGAGAGAGAGAGAGAGAGAGAGAGAGAGAGAGAGAGAGAGAGAGAGAGAGAGAGAGAGAGAGAGAGAGAGAGAGAGAGGAGGGAGAAAGAGAAAGAGAGAGCGAGTGAGAGAGAAAGAGAGAGTGAATGAGAGAGAGAGAGAGGAGGGAGGGGGGAGGAGAGAGAGAGAAGAGAGAGAGAGAGAGAAGGAGAGAGAGAGAGAGGGAAGGAGAGAGAGAGAGAAGAGAGAGAGAGAGAGAGAGAGAGAGAGAGAGAGAGAGAGAGAGAGAGAGAGAGAGAGAGAGAGAAAGAAAGATAGATAGATAGATAGAGAAAAAAAAGAAAAGAGAAAACAGTTCGCAAAGGTTCGCAACAGAGCATGAAGGCAATAACTAGCAAAGATAAACGTAATTAATTGAAGCATTCAGCAATGAAAATACACTTCCCAGCTCCATTGCAAGCATTCTAATACCATAACACCAGTTACCTTGCAACTCATCA
>NW_028234437.1:2496662-2499162 GCF_977035675.1 Penaeus japonicus
CGAATGATGATGATAAAAAATAATGATAATGATGATAATGATAATTAATGTTAATAATAATAATGGTAATGATAATTATAATGCCAATAATGATAGTAATGGTAATACTAATGATAATGATGAAAATAATAGTAATATTAATTATAGTAATAATGATAGAGATAATAATAATAATAATGATAATAGTAGTAATAATAATAATAATAATAATAATAATAATAATAATGATAATAATAATAATAATAATGATAATAATAATGATAATAATAATAATAATGATAATAACAATATCAATAATAAAAATGATAATAATCGGAGTAATGGGAAAAAAGGATGAAAATAAAAAAAGATAATGATTACGATACTTATAAAAATGATAACAATAACAACAACAACAATAATCCTAGCAAAGAAAAGGATAGCAATGACAGTAATAATAACCACAATAATAACAAAGTCAAGAAAAGCTGAAATCCCGGTGCCAATCCACGCAAGCACTCTCCGGCCATGCTTGCTGCACTGACTTAATTTCTCGGGACTATCCGTGAGCTCCAATTTCCTCATTTGCAGTGCTTGTTAACGCCAAATGAGCTCTCCACTTCAAGGAACTTTCAACTCCTGCAAGAGGCAAGACAGCTGGAATGAGCCGCTTTGTTGTCTTGCTCTCTTGAACCCCGTGTGTGAACTGCTTGCGATTCCGAAGCGGTTTTGTGTTAGGCGTGCTTGCGCTTTAGATGGAAGGGTAGTTTGTACTCTCTCTCTCTTTTTCTCGTTCTCGCTCTCTCTTTTTTTTTCTATCTCTCTCTCACTCAATCTTTCTGTCTCTCTCTCTCTCTCTCTCTTTATTTCTATCGCTCTCTCTCTCTTTTTTTCTCTCTCTCACTCTTCCTCACTCTCTCGTCTAAATCTCCTCTCAATCGTCGCGTCCTCTCTCTCTCTCTCATCTCTCTCTCCTCTCTCTCTCCATAATCTCGTAATCTACTCCGGTCTCTCCTCACATCTCTCTCTCTCTCTCTCTTTTTTCTTTCTCTTGCTCTCTCTTTTTTTTCTCTCTCTCTCTTTCTCTATTATTCTCACTCTCTCTCTCTCTCTCCTTCTCCCCTACTCTCTCTCCCTCTCTCTCTTCCCCCCACACTCTCTCTCTCTCTCTCTCCCACTCGTCCCCAATCTTCTCTTCCATCGTTCTCTCTACGTCCTCTCTCTCTCCTCTCTCTCCTCTCTCTTCTCTGCTCTCTCTCTCTACAATCCTCTCTCTCTCCCCCGCCACCCTCTCTCTCTCTTATATAATATATATAATATATATATATAATATATATATATATATATATATATATATATATATATACCTCTACCTCTGCGATTCTTTCTCTCTCTCTCTCCATCTCTGCACGTCCTTCTCTCTCTCTCTCCCTCCCCTCTCTCTCTCTCTCTCGCCCCTCCTCTCTCCTCGCACTCATCTCTCCTCTTCTCATCAACATCCTTCTTCCTCCATCTCTCTCTCTCACTCACCTCGTCATCTCTCACACTCTCTCTCTCTCTCTCACTCTCTCTCTCTCTCTCTCTCTCCCTATCTCTCTCTCTCTCTCTTTCTCTCTCTCTCACCACATACTCTCTCCTTCACTCGTTCTCTTCCTCGTCTCTCAGTCAGCCTCACTCTCTCTCTCCTCACATTCAATCCTCTCTCTCTCTCTTCTCTCTCTCTCACGCTCTCTCTCTCATCTCTCTCTCTCTCTCTCTCTTCCACTCTCTCTCCCTCCCTCTCTCATCCTCCCTCTCTCTCTCCCCAGTCTCTCTCTCTCTCTCTCTCTTTCTCTCCCCCCCCCTCTCTATCTATCTGTCTATCTGTCTCTATCTCTCTTTCGTCTCTCACATCTCTCTCTCTCTCGATCTATCGTGGCGTTACGGCGATCATTTGGAGCTCTTCCGTCATCATCATCCATCGTCTCAACTCTCTCACTCCGGTTCTCCCGTCTCACGGTCATCGTCCACCTCATCTCTCACTGCGTCCCTCTCTCTCTCTCTCTCTCTCTCTCTCTCTCTTCAGCTGCCCTCTCTCTTCTCTACATCTCTCTCTCTTCCTCTCTCTTTCTCTATCTCTCTCTCTTTCTCTCTTCTCTCTCTCTCTCTCTCGTTCTCTTTCTCTCTCTCTCTCTCCTTCTGTCTCTCTCTCTTCCCTCTCGTCCCCTTCTCTCTCTCGCACTCCTACTTCTCTCTCCTCTTTCCCCTCCCTACTCATCTCTCTCCTCTCCCCCTCCCTCCCATCTCCCTCTCACTCACTCACTCTCCTCTCTCTCTTCTCACTCCTCTCCCCTCCCCCCTCTACTCTCTCTCTCTCTCTCTTTCTCTTGTCCCTCACCCCCCCCCTCTCTCTCTCTCTCTCTCTCTCTCTCTCTTTTCTCTCTCTCTCTCTCCCTCTCCCCCCCCCTCTCTATCTATCTATCTATCTATCTCTATCTCTATCTCTCTCACTCTCTCTCTCTCTCTTTCTATCTCTCTCCCT
>NW_028234437.1:2504162-2506662 GCF_977035675.1 Penaeus japonicus
CTCTATCCTTGCAACTAGCAAGCTTTATGCACAGATGAGCAATCATCACTTGAAACAAACAAAGTATATATATCTAACAATTATCTTTCTTAGTTTATGGAAGCATTTAATCCTTCTCTTCCTCTTTAAATATCATAGAAGCTCAACATTTTTTTAAATCTCATAGAAGTTTAATATTTTTCACTCTATGTATCCCTGTCTGACAACCACTTCAAAGTACTTCTCAATGAATTATGTTGCTTAGCGACATCCTGCTTACTTCAACATATATATAACTCGTAACGTGGAAACTTCACCCTCGTTCTGGCTACTTTGATCTCGAGTCTCACTTTCCATTTTCCAGCTTCAAGGAAAACTCACTTCAGTTTTCGAACTTCACAGGAATAACTTCCGAATCAATTCAGCAGAGTAAATGGCATTTTATTTTCAAATTGTGAATTTTCTCGTTTCTACCTTCCCCATTTATTTGCTTGTTTTTGGTTTATGTGTTTTTTTGACATGTCCTTTAACTATTTCTTCGATTTTGATTTAATCCTGAAGTGATATTTTGGCACTTTGATACACAAATAGTTAATGATAAGTAATAGGACTTAAACACACAAACACACACACACAAACACACACATAAACACACACACACACACACACACACACACAAACACACACACACTTACACTCACACGTACACACACAAACACACACAAACACACACACACACAAACACACTCACACACGTACACACACAAACACACACACACACACACACACACACACACACACACGTACACACACACACATCAATATCTACATAATCTCCCGGATTCTTCAAACAGTACTTCACAACTGACCTGAGCTTCGAGTTAAAGCCTCTACTTTAACCTCGCATATATAGGCCTATTTGCAATACACTCGCAACGGAATATATATATATTTCCCGAGATTATATAGGATTATATCATATTCACACGCCCGTCCTGCCTATTCTAAAGTTGCTTTCATGCTTTCAGTAATGGAATAAAATGGAATATGTTTGCGTGTGCCAGTCTCGTATCTTTATCAAGAGATTTAAATTCTTGGATCTGATGTTGTCATTTGCAAACTTTGCTGACGAGTTGTCCATCAAGTGTGAATAGGCTAATATTTAGGGTTCATTTGCATAGGAATATTCCATTCTGAATTTTGATTACCTGAGGATAGGAAATTTTTTTGAACGTTTATGTGTATTTGATGGCGATGTATTTTTTTTTCACTCTTCTTTGACATCAAAAGGATAAAAAAATGTATAATGATACCAGAGCTTGTGTTTTGCCTCGTTCATTTGATTTTTTTTTATTTATTTATTATTTTTTTTGTTTTTTTTGCTCGTTGGCTCACGGTTAAAATAAAACACTAGTTATCAACGGTTCAACTTCGGTTTCATTGTGACAAATATCATGGTTATTTTTTGTAACATATTTTATAGTTTTCTTAGTAAAAAAAACAACAAGCGTTCTTGTAATTGTTATATACTTTCTCTTTCCTCGTGTGTCTATCACCAACTTCGTAAATAAGAGTATTTTTAGATTCCTTACAATGAAATGTCTTTATAGATATGCAATATATATGCAATATTTCTATAATAATCTGATATCTACACACATCGTTTTTATACACTTTTCAAGCCATGTTATATAGTTTCGAAGTTAAAGTAAAACAAAATTACTAACATTCATACAGACACAAGGACGGTATAGCATGTTCATCTCCACATTCGTTCTTCCGTGTAAACAGTGTAATTGTTTAGGTAAAATGATTTTAACAAACTGACACACATTTTTTTTTCTTTTTTTCTTTTTTTTTGTTGTTGTTTTGTTTTCTTTCTGGACGTAGCCACTTTACCGAGGCCTTTTTTTTATTTTTTTTCTTTTTTTCTTTTTCTTTTTTTGCGTTGGCGTTCTTTGGTAACATGATATATGTGAAATACCTCCCTTTGGTACGTTTTGTATACCTCGAATGCCTATCATATCTATACTGGTAAAATTGTTTGGCTTTTACCCCCCTTCCCCCCTCCCCCATCCAAAAAATAATAAAGATAATAAATAAAAGACATAATGTAAATAGAAAATAAAGTAAAAAGAATAAAGGAATAAATATATATCAACTAATTAGATAATTTACGTACTGTGAGTGAACGCTATCACACCCAGTGAACGTTTTATAGATAATTACTAATTACGTGGAATTTCCACCGCTTCCTGGATGCTCGAGTGACTGTCCTAATGAGCATTAGCTGAGTCAATGCATATAATATAGTCTTGTCTAGTCTTCTCTAAGGCTACCTAATTTAATGGTAACAATATGTATTCACGTAGATATACCCCCCCCCTCATCCTCTCCCGCCTCCCTCCTTCATTTAGTATAGTCTTCAGGCTGGCTAGGGTAAAATAATTCCAAATATGCCCGACAGAGGGCTCTGCTTCACGCCTGATAATGTATGTAATTTTTCTTCTTCCTTAAGTTT
>NW_028234437.1:2534162-2539162 GCF_977035675.1 Penaeus japonicus
CATTGTACCAATTTCAATACTCTTACCATAAAAGATTTCGACATTTTATGAAACATATCTTAGAGAGAGAGAGAGAGAGAGAGACAGAGAGAGGGGAGGGGAGGGGGAGAGAAAGAGACGAGGGGAGGGGGGGGAGGGAGGGAGGATGGGGGGGCGGGGAGAGAGGGGGAGGGGGGGGGGGAGGGGGAGGGAGGGAGGGAGGGAGAGAGAGAAAAAGAGAGAGAAAGAGAGAGAGACAGAGAGAGAGAAAGAGAGAGAGAGAGAGAGAGAGGAAGAAGAGAGAGAGAGAGAAACAGAGATAGAGAAAGAGTGAGGGAGAGAGAGAGGGAGAGGAAGAAGAAGAAGAAGAGAGAGAGAGCGCGAAGCGATAGAGGCGCGAGAGGCGAGCGAGAAGCGAGAGCAAGAGAGGGGGAAGGGCCGAGGAGGTAATTGAGACTGACGGGGGGGAGGGAGGGAGTAGAGGGGGATGGATGTGGCGGGAGGAGAGAGAGAGAGAGAGAGAGAGAGAGAGAGAGAGAGAGAGAGAGAGAGAGAGAGAAAGAGAAAGAGAGAGAGAGAAAGGGAGAGAGAGTGTGAGAGAGAAAGAAAGAGAAAAAGAAAGAAAGAGGAAGAAGAAAGAGAAAGAGAGAAAAAGAAAAAATAAATTAAGAAAGAGAAAAGCAGACATACAAACAGACAAACAAACAAACAGAGACAGAGAGAGAAAAAAAAGAGAGAGAGACAGAGAGAAAGAGTAAGGAAAATATCATCCCCCCCACCCCCCACCACCACCACACCCCCTCACACCCCCGGACGCCAGACTGCAACATAAACCCAGACTCCAAATCCACGCCAGGGTTGCCATGAGTGGCTCCTAATGCAAAGACGTGCTCAAGGCGACGTTACCGCTGGTCGCACGAAGGATGCACGAACGCGATCCTCTGCAACACTTGCTCTTAGCTAACAACGTGTTCCGGAGACTGCATTATTGCTAGAGACCTGGGACTTGCAGATAATTGATGGAGGGTTATTAGTCACTTTGATGGAGTCGAGGTAATGGTGGTTGGGATAATTGTTTGTGTGGTTGAGATCTTTAATGGTGATTTTAATTATGATTTTGATTATTATTTTAGAATTAATGATGGTATTAATGTTGATGATATTGATTATAATAAAAAGGAAGTAAATTATATTGATGATTATGATGATTACTGTAATAGTAAATAATGATGATAATAACAATAATGGTAATGATGATATTGATAATAATGGTGATGATTATACTAATAGTAATAATAACAGAAATGGTAATGGTAGTAGAAAGGATAATGATAATATCAATCACTGTAATAATTATGATGATAGTAATAGTAATGATAATGATGATAATCATAATCATAATGACAATAATGATGATGAAGATAATGACGCTAACACTGTCATTATCATATTGCTAATGACAACAACAACAATAATGATGATGATTATGACAATAAAAATGATGATATTGATAATGGTAATGATAATGATAAGAACGGTAACTAAGGCAGTGATAAAAAAAAACAAATTTAATAACAATTATAATGATAATCATATGATAGTGTTAATAACGATGATACAAATAATGCCAGCAAAAAAAAAATATATATATATATATATTGATCATCATAACTTTCATCACAACCATTCATTCCTTTTCACCTCCATTCGCGACATAACGATGAAGCCACGCATGTGAATAGCTATGTCTCCTCAGCTGCGAGCGTGCCTGCCCTTTCCTCCCCCTCTTTCCTTCCCCCTCTTTCCTACCCCCTCTTTCCTTCCCCCTCTTTCCTTCCCCCTCTTTCCTTCCCCCTCCTTCCGAAAACACCTCGCTTTTCTTCCTATCTGAGGCAAGTGAAGCGGCCAACGAAAAACAGACGATCCACAAACAAACGAAGAGAAACGAGCTCGACTTTCGCCTCCGATAGCCTCTACTAGGCTGTAGTTCTTCAGAGGAATATGAATACCTTCGAGGGGTTTTCACCTCTAGGCTAAAGTTCTTCAGAGGAATATAAATAAATATCTTCGAGGTATTTTCACCTGTAGGCTATAGTTCTTCAGAGGAATATAAATAAATATCTTCGAGGTATTTTCACCTGTAGGCTATAGTTCTTCAGAGGAATATGAATACCTTCGGGGGGTTTTCACCTCTAGGCTATAGTTCTTCAGAGGAACAGAAATACCTTCGAGGGGTTTTCACCTCTAGGCTATAGTTCTTCAGAGGAACAGAAATACCTTCGAGGGGTTTTCACCTCTAGGCTATAGTTCTTCAGAGGAATATGAATACCGTCGAGGGGTTTTCACCTCTAGGCTATAGTTCTTCAGAGGAACAGAAATACCTTCGAGGGTTTTCACCTTCGTGGGTTTCCGAGGTGCCGTGAGAGTCAGACAAGTGCCAGGGAAGGTCGGATTATAACAATATCACTTGCGGGGTAATGTGCCAAGTGCCTGGGGGCTTTTACCCCTCGCGATGAGGTGAGATTATGAGGCATGTGGGGGAAAGGATGAATATGTTTGCACGTGTATTATCTTCTTGTATTTATAGAAGGTTTTGTTTGGCACATCTTCGGGTTCGTCTAGCAAGCAACTGCGGTTCAGAGATACCGGTCTCAGCTAGTTATCTGTTGTATTTGTCTAGCTTTTAATCTGTTTATATATTTTTTCTGCATATGTATATATATATATATATATATATATATATATATATATATATATATATATATATATATACATATGTGTGTGTGTGTGTGTGTGTGTGTGTGTGTGTGTGTGTGTGTGTGTGTGTGTGTGTGTATGTGTGTGTGTGTGTGTAAATATATATATACATATACATCTATAGAAGTGTATATAGAAGTGTACACACACACACATGTATACATACATTTATATATATATATATATATATATATATTATATATATATATATATATATATGTTGTGTGTGTGTGGTGTGTGTGTGTGTGTGTGTGTGTGTGTGTGTGTGTCTGTATATATATATATATATATATATATATATATATATATATATTATATATATATATATGTGTGTGTGTGTGTGTGTGTGAGTGTGTGTGTGTTGTGTGTGTGTGTGTGTGTGTGTGTGTGTGTGTGTGTGTGTGTGTGTGTGTGTCTGTATATGTAATAATATATATATATATATATATATATATTATATATATATATACATATATATATATATATATATATATAAATATATATATATATATACATATATATAAATATATATATATATATATATATATATATATATATATATATATATACATAAATACACAGAGTAATAGAGAAACAGAGAGAAAGAAAGAGAGAGAGAGAGAGAAAGAGAAACAAAGACAGAGAAAGAAACAGAGACAGAGAAAAAACACAATCTATGAAGCGAGAAGTTTCAGCAGGTACTCCAATGCCACAGAAGGACCTCATAAACCAAGATCAAACATCATCTTCCCTTCATATTGCAACGAAAATTATGACGAAACTCCGCAGTCACGAAAGAGAGCGTTCTCGTCTCCTGTGTCTGAAGTTCGTTGCACGATTGCCACTCAATAGAGATCCCCGATTTCCTCAACAGCCCAATTCATTCCGTTGTGCAACATGGCTGCATTACCTTGCAAGAAAGGAGAGGTAAATTCACCACTACTTCACGTTGTCGTCAATTCATCAGTTCTCTAACTCGCTCTCTACTCGTTATTTACATTATCATTTATATACTTTTGTTGATTAATCTCCTTGTCTCTTTATTCTGAGTTGCGTGTTCTTGCATTTCCTATCATTCTAAGAAGTTGCAGAGGATTGTGAATGAAGTGGAATATGATGATGAGGATGATCGTGATAGTAATGATAATGATGATAATGGTAACAGGAACTACATAGCAATATTAAAGATGATTATATTGATGAGAATGATAATAATGATCGTGATGATAACGATGATAGTGATAATGGTGATGATAATGCTACTGATAATAATAATGGTGATGATATTAATGATGATGATGATGATGATAATGATAATGGTATTGGTAATTACGAGAATAACAACAACAACAAAAATATAACAATGATGATGATGATGATGATGATAATGAAGATAATGATGATGATAACTCTAAGAATAATAGTAACGATAATGATACTGATAAAAGCAATAATGAAAGCGATAGTAATGGTGATGAGAATGATAACAACAATATCAATAATTACATTAAAGATAACAATGACGATAATGATAATAACAAATTTGATAATGACGATGATGGCAAAAGATACAGTGACAATAACAAAAAACGATAATAACAACAATAATAATGATATAACCATAACAAAGTCAGACACAGAACGTAACCTTACACAAGAGTAAACAAGGTTAATCGGCATTCTAAGAGGTCACAAGAGGAATGAGGTCAGAGGAGAGGAGGGTCAAGCTCTTAATGAGAAAATATGAGGTTCCTGACCAACTATGAGGGTGAGGTGTTCATAGTGAGAGAGGAATCACGCCACTATACCAGCACCCTACACCATACACCCTACGACGTGTGATGTATTGGATTTGCACTGTATGAAGGCGCTGAATTTCTCGCAGGAGGAGGGGAAGAAGTGAGGAATTTGGAGAAGGAGGAAGAGGAAATGAAAGGGTTTTAGGGATGGAGAATAAAGGAGAAGGAGAAGGAAAAGGAGGAGGCAAGGAAATGAGGAATTTGGAGAAAGAGGAAGAGGAAACAAAAGGGTTTTAGGGATGGAGAAAAAAAGGAGGAGGCAAAGAAGTGAATAATTCGGAGTAAGAGGAAGGGAAACGAAAGGGTTTTAAGGATGGAGGACAGGAAGAAAAAAGAAGGAATAGGGGGAGGCAAAGAAGTGAGGAATTTGGAGAAAGAGAAAGAGGAAACGAAAGGGTTTTAGGGATGGAGAAAAAAGGAGGAGGCAAAGAAGTGAATAATTCGGAGTAAGAGGAAGGGAAACGA
>NW_028234437.1:2551662-2554162 GCF_977035675.1 Penaeus japonicus
CACACAAACATACACACACACACACACACACAAACATACACACAAAGACTTTCCAATTACCCATCTTATAGAAACTCATAAGCAAACTCCACTTAAAAAGTAGGTAAAAACTCCGTATTTTTAGACCGTAAAAGATTAAACTCAAAGCTTATTTACCCCTTCTATGCAGAGTTCGTTTTCATCATGTAAAGTATAATATCCTTCCGTGCCTTTTAAGACTTTGTTAGTTATTCTAAGAGTTAGTGGGTTACTCTAAAAGTTAGTTAGTTTAGCTAAGATCTAGTTATCTTACTTTAGGATTTAATTAGTTTTTTTTAAGATTTAGTTTGTTACTCTAAGATCTAGTTGGTTTCTCTCTTTCTCTCTTCCCTCTCTCCCTCTCTCTCTTTCCCTCTGTATATCTATCTATCTATCTATCTTTCTCAATCTCTCTCTTTCTATTTATCTCTCTTTCTTTCTCTCTCTCTCTCCCTCTCTCTCTCTCTCTCTCTCTCTATCTATCTATCTATCTTTCTATCTTTCTCAATCTCTCTCTCTCTCTCTCTCTTTCTCTATCTATCTATTTATCTATCTATCTTTCTCAATCTCTCTCTCTCTATCAATCTATCTATCTATCTATCTCTAACTTTTTCTTAATCCCCCCTCTCCTTCCGTCTCTCTCCATCTCCCTCTCTATATCTATCTATCAATCTATCTATATCCCTCTCTCTCTGTGTTTTCTCTTCATTTCTATTTATCTCACATTCTTATTTCTATTATTCTTCTTTTCTCTTTCCCGTCATTTCTCTCACTTTCTCTCCTTCCCCATTTCGGACTTTTTCTTACTATTTTCATATTTTTTCCCCTTTTAATAAAATGGGAAAAATATGTAAATTTAATTCAGCCAATAAAATACATAGGTATAATTTTTCCCGTTGGAGGAAAATTAGAAAAACAAGTTAAATAGATTCAGATCTAGAATTCAAAATTTAGTAGTGTCTGGAGGATTGTCTCATTATGCATTTATTTTTGGTATAGGATTAAAAGAAATATAGTATATATATGCACCGGAAATGGGGAGTATTAGAAATTCGTTTTTTATTTTGGGAGCACCACGAAAAAAAAAAAAAAAAAAAAAAGGCTTTAGACAGTTGGCTCTCTCAGAAATGTTCATGTTATCCCATCTTCCCTCGGGTAACCTTCGTAATATTTCTGGAAAAACATGAAAAAAGAAAAAAAAAATCTTTAGAGACAATTGAATCTGTGAGAAATGTCAATGCTATTCCATTTTCTTCCCTGAACTAACGTGAGCTAAATGAGGTCGGTGTAAAAGCAGATTGTCTTGTAATTGCAGGTCTGATAATGGCTTTTCATCTTGTCTAAGATTCTGTGGGATTCGATTATCTACTGGGACATGAAGGACATAATCTGCAATTGAATTTCTCTTTGCACGTTTGGTTCCGTGTGGATTCTCACTTCATGGATTAAAGGGGAAGATAAAATGTACAAAAAAGAGAGAGAGAAAATAAAAGAAAATCTAGAATAGGGGAATCTCATGGTAAAAAAAAATAAATAGATAAAAAATATATATAAAAAAAATCTAGAATAGGGGAATCTCGTAGTAAAAAAAGAAAAGGGAATTTCATAGTAAAACAAGGAAAAAAAAAACAGAACACGGGAATTTCATATTAAAAAAAATCTTAGATATAGGGATTTCACAGTCACACATCAAGAATAAAGAGGAAAAAAAAACACCTGTTACAACCCACCTGCAACATAGGAACGAAGTAGCACAGAAAACTCCCGAAGATCCAGTTCTGAATGAGCAGGATGGCCAGGGAGAGAGGCAGAAGAAGGACGCTCATAATCACATTACAAACGCCGATATTCATGATGAAAGCGCACGTCGGGTCCCGGTACAGCCGCCTCCGGAGGATGTACGTGATCATAGCCACGTTTCCCACCGTACCCAACACCACCAGGAGGCCGTACATGACCAGGAACACCGGGTAGATGTTCGTCAAGGACTTCCTCAGCTGCGGGTCGGCGAAGTTGACCGTTTCGTTGGGAAAGGATTGGAGGTTGTGGATGATCTGGCCGAGGAATTTGTCGGGGATTTGGTGCAGGTCTGAGTTGTCCATCTTGGTGGGGGTGCGGGTTCGTGGGCGGGTGGGCGGATGGGCGGGTGGGTGTCTTTTTGATACGGAAGAAGGAGTTAACGACCGTCCAGTTAGAAGGTATTCATCTCGTTTTGTTTTTGTTTTTCTTCTAGGGGAGTATAACTGTATGATCCTCTGGTTGAAGTAAAATGCGGTATCTTATCAAATTTTGCCTTAAAAAGACTAGAATTATCTTTACACTTGAGACAAAATCTTCATATTTCATAAAGTCTATCTTTAATGTCTCTCATGTTATTTGTTCTCTTCGTCATTAAGTTATAAACATTTCCACACAAAGAAAACATTTTCAAGAAAGAGCACAGCCCAAATAAGTAATCAAGCGACACTAAACTCAGGTACCT
>NW_028234437.1:2576662-2579162 GCF_977035675.1 Penaeus japonicus
ATATAAATATACATATATAATATATATATATATATATATATATATAATATATATATATATATATACATATATATATATATATATATATATATATATATATATATATAATATATATAATATATATATATATATATATAGTTCCATCGGGTGCCAAAACAGGAAGATCAGAAACGGCATAGATACGAAACCACTTAGAAAGGAAGATTGAACTCCGTGGCCGAGATGTCCTAATGAAGTCATAACACCACTATACAATACAATACAAAGCGAAAGTAGAGAATCGCGAAGAAGAAGAAGAGGGAAGATAAACTACTATACAATACAATACAAAGAGAAAGTGGAGAAACGCGATTCTCGAAAGAGAAGAAGAGGGAAGATAATAAATGGCAACTAGCTACTTAAAATGAAGTAAAGTGGAAGATTAAAAAGATGGGGGGCGTAACTCCTTGCTTGTATAACACTATTATGCCTTCTGAGATAGCAGTACTGTTTCCACGACTGATAAGAACGTGCTATCACACATGTGGTTGATGGAGGTTCCTTTGTTACGCTATTGTGAATGTTATTATTGTTATCAGCACCGTTATGTTGTTCTTCTCGTTATGGCTTTTGCTGCGATCGTGAAAGTAATTTAATGTGGTTATAACTAAACTGATTGTCCTTATCCTGCCCGTGTTGTCGTTTCGTCTATTTTTTTTTTTTTCTTTCTTTCTTTCTTTCTTTCTTTTTTTTTTTTTTATTAGGCGAGTGACACACAAGCAAAGATTTTTATAGAAGTATTTTTACAAACCATTTTCATTGTCATTTTTATCCTTATCATCCTCCTCCTTCGTTCTTTATTCAACCGGAAATCTTTCGAGACCCCCACCCCCTTTCCTCCTATCCCCCACCCCCTACTTACCCCTTCCACTCGCGAAGCACTTTCGGCGAATAGGAGAAAAAAACGCAGAAAAAAAGATTTTCGAATAGGAAACTAGTTGTTTGTGCGATTGAGTGCCATGAGTGTGAGTGGAATTAGAAAAAAAAAATCGGTTAAAAGAAAGGAGATAAATATATAAGGCTTTAAGTACTTTTATATCTTACATATCCACATAAATACGGTGTATAGAGGAAGGAAAAGAAAGATCTCGAATTTGTTTTCAAAAAGTCAAGGGCGTAAAACTAGTTGCAGAATCCGATAAAAAAAGATAAGAAAAGGATAGCATAATCTACACACAGACACTCATAAACGCCCGCACGCGTGTGTGTGTTTGGAGAGAAAGAGAGAGAGAGGGGTGAGGGAGAGAGGGAGAGAAAAAGAGAGAGAGAGGGGAGGGGGAGAGGGAGAGAAAAAGAGAGAGAGAGAGAAAGAGAGAGGGGGGGGGAGAAAGAGAGAGAGAGAGAGAGATAGAAAGAGAAAGAGAGAGATAAAAAGAGAGAGAGAGAGATAGAAAGAGAAAGAGAGAGAGACAGAAAGATAGAGGGAGAGAGAAAGAGAAAAAGAGAGAGAGAAAAGCCTTTCCATCTACATCTTGCCTCTGGGAGCTCTTACTCGTGATTGACACATGGAGGGGGACTTCGATGGTGAAAGAATAATAAAAATGTCCACCACGCCTGTATGTGTCATTGGCACGTTTTGCTTCTCCTAATATAACGGCTCCTTCAGATCGACTGTTCGGGATTCCTCCTTCTGGTGATGTTCTTAATAACTTCAAGGCTTGAACTGAGTATTGTAGAACCATTTGTTTCGTTGTAATATCATAGTTCTGAAAGCTAACTTACACATGAACTGAATGTTATAGAACCATTTGTTTCGTTGTAATATCATAGTTTTGAAAGCTAACTTACACATGAACTGAGTGTTGAAGAACCATTAGTTTCGTTGTAATATCATAGTTCTGAAAGCTAACTTACTCAAATTAGGCTAATTATAAAGGTATGTGATTTTCATATTATCTACAAAACCAACATTTCTTCGTTTTCTGCAACATTTCACATCCATTTGTGTATGTGATTAGTCCAGCAGAGGTATTTTTCCAAGGGACAAGATCTCAACAACAAACATTACTAAACATTTCAGGTCAGTGTCGCAAAACCAGTTCCCTTGAGGCAGTATTTCTAGGACATCAATACTTCTAATTCCCTTCTATAATATTTGGCACTGTATCTCATCCAATATTCTCAACGTATGGTGAGGACAACACACCTTTAACTACATCGTCTTCTCAATAACACGGATCAGCAGACACCTGTAAGGTTATTGCTTAGTACAATTTACCGATGCGTGAAAACTGAATCCTTATAAAGCCTCTTATCTAAGGACTACAGATTAATTTCCTTCTGTATCCACAATTTCTAGTTAATATTTTTTACCGGTGCGTGAAAACTGAACCCTTATAAAGCCTGTTATCTAAGGACTACAGATTAATTTCCCTTTGTATCCACAATTTCTAGTTAATAATTCAGATATTGATGGTCATGGTTCTTTGAAGCTACTATGTGCATCAATTAAGGTTCCTTA
>NW_028234437.1:2589162-2590336 GCF_977035675.1 Penaeus japonicus
TGTTCTTACCCATTTTTTTTCCGAATTCTTTCTTTCATGTTTGGTAAGAAATTGGTAAATGCAATTTAGATGTTTAGGTCGAAGTCGCTGACGAAATATTACAAATTCTTGAGTAATAGTTTTTTGTTTGTTTGTTTGTTTTTCTCTTATATAACACCCTTACTCCTATGTTTATGTTTGAAATATGTTCACATGTGCGAGTGATTTTGAGGTTATCATCATGATTATTATCTTATTATCATTATCATTATCAATATCATTATCCCTATTGCTATCACTATTAAAATTATCATTATCATTATTATTATCTTTATCATTATTATCATCATTATTATTGTTATCACTATAACTACCAATATTATTACCGTTATTATCATTGTTATTATTATCATCATTACTAGGACTGCTATCATCATTATTTTTATCATCATTATTAATATGATGATTATTACCACTGTTTCATATTATTATATTTATCATTACTATTATTATTATCATCCTAATCATCATTATTATTATTATTATTATCATTATTATTATTATTATAAAAAAGATTATACTGATTATCATTACTAACGTTATCCCTATTATTCTAATTATCTTCATTATCATCATTACCGTTAACATTGCTACCATTACTACAATCAGAACCATTCCTATTAATAGTATCATCACTATTATCACAATCATCACTATCATCACTATCACTATAACACTCATCACTATCATCACTATGTTCACAATCATCACAATCATCCCTATCATCACTATCATCACAATCATCACAATCATCACCATCACTATAACACTCATCACCAGCACGCATCTTCCCCGTTCGAATCGAGAACCGAGCGAGTCAAATCCTCTTAAGGAGGGAATCGGTGTAAGCTTTCCCGATTCCAGTCCTCCGGGAATATCCCAAGATAGAATGATGTTTCCTCCGAGGGCTGATATCCTTGGAATGGGCGGAGGCGAGGGAAAAGATGGTGGGGTTTGGTGTGATGGCGTGAGGGGTTTTCCGTCGACGGATGTGTCAAGTGTGTTGGGATATATGTATGTGTGTGTGTATATGTATATGTATGTGTGTGTGTATATATATATATATATATATATATAATATATATATATATAATATAGTATTTATATATATATATAAGTATATTATATATATTAT
>NW_028234437.1:2602936-2605436 GCF_977035675.1 Penaeus japonicus
TCTCTCTATCTCCTCTCAATCGTCTCTCTCTCTCTTTCTCTCTCTCCTCTCTCTCCTTTCTGTCATCTCTCTTGCTCTCACTCTCTCATCTCTCTCATCTCTCTCTCATCTCTCTTTCTCTCTCTCTCTCTCACTCTCTCCTTCTCATCTCTCTCTCTCGATATTCTAGCTATCTATCTAGCTATCTACTATCTCCTCTCTCTCTCTCTCTCTCTCTCTCTCTCACTCTCTCTCACTCTCTATATATCTCCCTTCTCTCTCTTCTCTCTCTTCCTTCTCTCTCTCTCTCACTCTCTATCTATCTCCCTTCTCTCTCTCTCTCTCTCTATCTATCTATCTATCTATCTATCTATCTATCTCTCTCTCTCTCTCTCTCTCTCTCTTTCTCTCTCTCTCTCTCTCTCTCTCCTTCTCTCTCTCTCTCTCTCTCTCTCTCTATCTATCTATCTATCTCCCCCCCCCTCTCTCTCTCCTTCCCTCTCTCTCTCACTATTCCTTCCCCTCTCATTCTTTCCCAAGCAAAGCAACATCTAACATAAAGCTATTGCCCCACGAAGATATATTTTACCCGAAACCATTAAAGAGGTGGATGCTTTTACGGACTCAATTGCATCATCACTTGTCGCGACGTTTAAATGCAAAGCTTATTACTGTGGGATGTTGTTACGGGAATCGACTGTTGAGGAAATTTGAAAGTATAATTACGAAGCTTCTGGTATGCCCATGGGTCGGGGTAGAATATAATATTTTTGATATACTGTGTGTTATGGAGATGTAGAATATTTTTTGTTAACTGTGTGATGGGTGTTTTAGCGTGGAGGAGCCTGTAATACATACATACACAAAACAGGAATTTACCAGATAATGTGTTGATATTGAATATGATGTTCCATAATGTAACTAGCTTGCGTTACGATACACGAGGTACGATAAATGATTACACTATATAATGATTACGGTGATTAATTAAACACTATAATGATATTTATAAGCAGGAGGCAAAATCAGGCGCCAGTTTGATGGTGTAGTGAACCGTTTTATTTTCCGCATATATGTAATTCTTATACAAATGAAATAATGATGTTCTTTGCATTGAAAAGTACCCTAAGCTATTTGTTTGTTTTACTTGTTTCGTCTGTTCGAAAGGTGTCAGTAGGGCGAGATGAAAGTCCTTTTTTTATGTTTTTGTTTTTTTACTTGTATTTGTTTTACCTGTTTTGTTTTAAGTGTGAATATTGTTTTATATGTTGTATGTTTTATGTCCAGTCTTTTACTATTCTTTTGATGTTTATATTTCATAGATTACAGCCTCCTGACAAACCACAGCTGAATTAACCAATGAGAATACAGATACTCTCCATGCATAGTCCTCAACCAATCAGAATGCTCTATTTACCTATGTTGTATGTTTCATATGTCCAGTCATTTACTATTGCTTTGATCCCTTAAATTTTCATAGATCCAGGGATGGAAAGCTGCAACCGGAGCATTGCCTTGACAGCCTCCTGACAAACCACAGCTGAATTAACCAATGAGAATACAGATACTCTCCATGCATAGTCCTCAACCAATCAGAATGCTCTTTTAACCTTGACCTGTCCTTCAGATCCTTAACATGCGCTTGCAATGATCCTAATGAACGTGATATCCAGGGATGGAAGGCTGCAACAGGAGCATTGCATTGACATATTGCAAAACGAAACGAAGGTACTTATTATTATTCTTATTATTTCATATGATCATTATTTATTCATATCATTTAATATCTATTTTGTATACGACCACCTCACTCTGGATTATCAGGATTCAGCAAAATTGTAAATTGGTTGCGTGTAATCGTCTGTGGTAGTTTCATATAGGTGTTTAACTTTTTTGTATGTTCTATATGTTTATATGTTCTGACTGTGCTAATAGTAAACGTTATAGATGTTTTGCATGTTCTTTTATGTGTGTGTGTGTGTGTGTGTGTGTGTGTGTGTGTGTGTGTGTGTGTGTGTTTGCATGTATGTATGTATAAAATAAAAGTAAAGATCACACATATAGAAATCCTTGCAATCAGAAACAACCTTTTTAAAAAGCTTCAAAATTGAAAGATAATTTTTCTCGACTCGAAAAAAGGATATTGTTGTCCAGCTCCGTGTCAGCACACACTGCTAAATAGATTATTCAATAATTTGCATGGTGCAAAAAAAAATTCTGATTTCGCAAGCCCCATATATACCGAAGTTTAGTTACTGTTCTGACAACCATTTCCTGTGATATAAAAATCCGATTAGTCTTGATTTTCTGCCCGACAGCCTATGCAATGTCGCAGTGAAAAATGTTGCGAAAGTTTATTGTTTCTATTCATTTTTTAGTGGCGAGGGGGGAAGGGGGGGAGGGGGGGGAAGTGGGATTTCCGATGTGTATGTATGTGTGTGTGCGTGTGTGTGTGTGTGTGTGTGTGTGTGTGTGTGTGTGTGTGTGTATATATGTGTGTGTGTGTGTGTGTGTTTATCTA
>NW_028234437.1:2612936-2615436 GCF_977035675.1 Penaeus japonicus
CTTTTTTGTTTTTCAAACGGATGCCGGTCGAATTCGGATGCAAAAGGACATCCACAATTCCTTGGCGATTATTCTTTAGATTAAGTTTTTTGGCTTCGGAGAGGGACGAGTAAGGTTTTTCTGAGGGTCATCGGCAGAGTTGGATGGGCTGGGGCTGGATTCATCAACGCACTTACCATGATAAATACGCTGGTATCTACAATTATGACGGTAAACAGACCTCATCGATATTCATGAACAACTTACCATGATAGAATACAATGCTAAATTTACCAGTGGTTGGAGCACTGGTATGTCCACTGGCAACTACAGCGACGACTCTCTCCTCAGGCTTTATCCCAGCAAAAATCAACATTTAAGGCGACACTTTAGTTTTGATGTACACCTACTATGGTCAGAATGATGGCAACTGTTCATTTTCATAGGAACTTGACAAAAATATAGAAAATTAACAGGAAATAAGCGAGAATAATGTTCACGCAGTCTAGGGTAAACTTGCAGAAAGTCATAGGCCTACAATGACATTTGAAATAATACATGGAATGGACAATTTGACTAATTTTAACATATTTCATTTCTATGACATAGTTGAAAAAAAAACAGTACATATATAAATAAATAAAAGTTATTCGATTCAATAATTGGCGATTCATACGTTAGAGTTCAATAAACGATTGAAGCAGCAACTGCGTCTATCGGAACTCTGGAAAAGGACAACAATAAATATTGAATTGGCCTCCACGCCTATTGAACCTCTGGAAAAATACAATCCCCACAAATAATGAACACAGATAATAATAATGAAACCAATTTATAAATTGCACTTCTTTATCTTTATCATACTATATTTATATTGAAGTACAAACTGCACCTCAGTTTGTTTACTTTTGTGTTTGCATTAATTTATATACAGTTATTCATAATTTTATTCATTTGAAAGATTTGATTGGCACTTCTTTTTGGAAAAGGTCGATACAAATAACACCTCCATTGCGTGGAGCCATTGTTTCTTATATTTTGACTGCAATCTATAAGAAAGAGGAAAAATATTATGTTTTCTTGAAAACCATTACATTATATATGATCTATATGATCATGCAATAGATCATACTTTCCAGGAAATTAATTTATAAAGGAATGATTTTACACAGATGAAATCTTTATCATTTCTTCCTTGAAACAAGAAAATCTCGCAGCTGGATCAGGCTTTGTTTACATGTCACGGGATTGGTCAAAGGAGCCTAAAGAATCATGTAAAGGCGCTGTCACACTAGCACTTTTCCGTCAATTTTCTGAAAAATTGTCAATTTTTGAGCGAATTGGCATCTTTCTAGTCAGACGATAATTCCGAGTTTCCGCGTGAAACATTCCCGTCGTCCTATTGGCCAAGCGTAATCAAATCAAGAACTATATTTTTAAATGTTCGTATTTGTTTTAAATCATTAATAATATTCAAATATAATGAAATTTACTTTTCTTATTTATAGCTTAAAATTGACAAAGAGAAATCTGTAAATCTAAATTTTATTTCCATAGATAAAATTTGTTTTAAGTGCTCGACTTCATTGTTTACATCCGTCAGCCGCAGAGCGCGCTATTTTTCCTCCAGTTTTGAAACACAATGGACTGTGGATGGACACAGGCCCTTCAGAAGAATACTTGAATTAGAATATTTTATTGTTTTTTCTTGTTACGCTCAGCATCTGCTAAAACTGCTAAAGTCTAGCATAACCGCGCACTATCGCTTGTTCGGCGCCATTGTTTACAAATGCGATGCGAGTATCGCATTACTAAGCCGATGGCTCCTGGTGTGACTGCGCGCCTCAAAAATTGACAATTTTTGAAAATTGACGAAAGAAAACGACGGAAAATAGGCTAGTGTGACAGCGCCTTAAGGCACTCGCCGATTGGCGGAATCGATATACTATCAACCTACGGAGGTAAAGTCGATTTACCCTTACCAGGCGACTTCTCATCGCTTAATAAATCCCACTTTGCCATGGCTGGTAAACGCGTTGGTAATTGCCTTACAATCGTATGTTAATGAATCCAGCCCATTGGAGGATCGGAACCGCTGCTTCTATAGTGTTGGAACCTCACCCTCAGTGAAGGTGGATGAAAATCGTGAGGACAAGATTAATGTTTTTTTTTCTTTCTTTCTTTCTGAGTGTTGATATAATTTGTGTTCCTTCTCTCTTGCTTTAGGGGAGGGAGAGGGGAGGTATTCTTGTTACTCGGTTATTTGGATCGGATGAAGCAGCTTGTTGGATTAGAAAGAATAGCATGTTGATGTTTGCAAAATGATTGTTGGTGATTTGGACAGCGTTTACTAATCATCACCAATTATGTTGCTAATGTGACTGGGCTGCGATTAGGGATTTGGGTTGTAGATTTTACCAAGCATCTGTCTGAGACCAATCTTTTATAGACGATTTTGCCTTCTGTATTCTCAGCTATTTCGCAACATCACTGATTTTTGTTTTATTTATCATTAAGTCTC
>NW_028234437.1:2617936-2620436 GCF_977035675.1 Penaeus japonicus
ATAATAATAATAAGGATGATAATAATAGTAATAAAATAATGGTAATAATAATCATAATGATAATTTTGACATTAACGGTAATTATAATCATCATAATAATAACGTTAACAAAGATGATAGTAATAACAGTATTAATAACAATAATAATAATATCAATAAAAGGATTATAAAAAGAATAGCAGTAATAACAATTACACTTTAATAGTAGTAGTATTAACAACAATACTAATGGTAATGTAACAATAACATACCTAATTCCTCCAACTTATCTATTCACATAAGTATATCTGCAATACTCAAATAACAACAATCCAAGTGTGCAATGCTCTTTCTCCAGACAAACTGACTTCACAAACAAAGGCATTTACATCCCGTTTCAGAACCTGGCTCTTGCCTTCACTGTGTACTTCGGTGGCGCATTGAAGAGCGGGTTGTGGTTGTTGACAGGTTCCTCGACCACGTCATAGAAGTGGAAGCGTTGCATGACACAGGCAAAGAAGAGGAAGAGCTCCAGCCGAGCCAGAGGTTCTCCCACGCACTGCCTCTTGCCTGGAAAAAAACGGGGGTTACTTGAAGACTTTGTACGATACGGTATTTCATGTGACGAGGTTTGTAAATATCTCATAAGGTAGGTGTTCTTATATTCTTAGTTCTCTTTAATTTCTAAAGGTAGTGTATGTTCATGTAACGAGGTTTGTAAGTATCTCATAAGGTAGGTATTGTTATATTCTTAACTATTTTTAACTTCCAAAGTTGTTTTATGTTCATGTAATGGGGTTTGTGAACATTTTCTTAATTAAGGTAGGTATTCTTATGTTCTTAGCTATCTTTAACTTCTAAAGGTGGTGTATGGTATTTATATATCTTAAGATTTACTGAACGATAAGATTTACCTGATCCGAAAGGCATGAAAGCCTCATTCCGTTTATATTTCCCATTGTCATCCAGGAAGTTCCTTGGGTCGAAGTCCTTTGGGTTCTTCCACAAGGATGGATCCAGAAAGCAGTCCTCCATGTTGGCGATGAGAAGTGTCCCTGGCGGTAATTGGTAGTGGTAATTTTTTTTTTCTTTCTTTCTTTCTTTTTTTTTTTTTTTTTTATCAAGGCCACCTTTCTCTCTCTCTCTCTCTCTCTCTCTCTCTCTCTCTCTCTCTCTCTCTCTCTCTCTCTCTCTCTCTCTCTCTCTCTCTCTGTCTATCTATCTAGCTATCTATTTATCTATATGTCTGTCTCTCTCTATCTCTCTCTCTCTCTCTCTCTCTATCTTTCTCTCTCTCCCTCTCTCCTCTCTCCTCTCCTCTCTCTCTCTCCTCTCCCTCTCCCTCTCCCTCTCCCTCTCCCTCTCTCTCTCTCTCTCCCTCTCCCTCCCCCTCTCCCTCTCCCTCTCCCTCTCCCTCTCCCTCTCCCTCCCTCCCTCCCTCCCTCCCTCCCTCCCTCCCTCCCTCTCTCTCTCCTCTCTTATTCACAAATATAGCATCTACAAAAAGACAAATCAACACACCTCTGGGTATTGTGTAGCCATTGACCGTGACATCTCCCATCGCTGAGTGAGGGAGACTAAAGGGCACGAGTTTCAATGTCCTTTGCACCTCGTGTATGGTGGCTTGTGTGTACGGTAATCTGGAAGGAGAAACAGAATTAAGATATTTAATTAATTCATTAAAATAATTAGATAATTAAAATCATTAAAATAATAATCAATTAGATAATTAAAATAATTAAAAGTTATCAAAAATAATGAAAATAATTAAAAGCAAGCAGCGATTCCATGACAGAAACGAGAAAGAGAAAGAGGAAGAAAGAGATAAAAAAAGAAACGATAAAGAAACACAGAAACGAGAAGGAGAAGGAGGAAGAAAGAGATATAAAAAAGTGATGATAAAGAAACGAGAAAGAGAAGGAGGAAGGATGTGAAGAAAAGGATAGAGACGAGAAAGTTTATCAGGATGTAGGGGAAAGGAGAGAGAGAAGGGGGGCGGGGTTAAGAAGAATGGAAAAGATGGGTTGAAATATGATAATGACAATAATAGAGCATAGAGGCGAGAAAGTTAGGGAGAAAGGGGGGGGGGAGAGGTGCGTGAAGAAGAGTGGAGGAGATAGATTGAAAGATAGAACTGGACAGAGAGACAACTATAGATTACAAACGAAGAAGATGGCAGAGCTGAAGAGACCCATAGTGTAATACCGATAATCAAATATGTGTTACTTTCTTAAGCCCTACAAGACTCACTGGTCCATCAGAGAGAAGGACGGAAGCTGATCTTTGCCCACCACCCTGTCCAGTTCCTCCTGGACGCGCTTCTGGACTTCCGGGTGCTTCGCGAGCAGGTATACAGCCGTGGTCAGCGTGCTCGACGTGGTCTCACTTCCGGCGAGGAACATCTCGAAAATCACGCATATCAGCTGATCCACTGAAATCACAACGGAGATTCCATGAGTGCTGTTAATTGATTCCATGAGTGCTGTTAGTTCTCCATGGAAGGATGTTCAGAATACATTGG
>NW_028234437.1:2645436-2650436 GCF_977035675.1 Penaeus japonicus
TATTACTTTGATAATTTCATTTTTATTGTATAACTTATCTATTGGGTTTCTTTACTGCACACATTTGTTTTTTCCTTATTCCAAGCCTCCTTTTTTGTTGCCTTAAGGCTGGTGCCGGAAAGCAGAGCTTCATTTATTTTTTGTATGTTAAATTTGTGCATATCTTCTTCTTCTTGTTTATCGTCTTAGTCAGGTCTGCTGATTCTATCTTGTCTCTGGTTGATGTTATTTTCATGTCCCAATGGTGTTTTATAACTTAATGAATAGCTTAATGAACTTTTCCTTTTCGTCTCTACAGCCTATTTCAAGTGCAGATTCATTTAATATCTCACTGAATTGATCGTTCACTTGACATATGTCAAGATCTTCGAGAGCTGAGTATCTGTTGCATATGTTAAGACTGAATTCCGTCGCCCTATTCTTAATGTTAATTAGATTAACGAGAGGCTTTTGTATGAGCTTATTTCATTCCCTTCTTAGCTATAATTTAACTCGACTTCTGACCAGTCTATGGTCGCTACCGACATTTACTTTATTGATAACGCTAAAGTCTTGTACAATGTCGCGCCTGTTGGTGATTATGAAGACAATTTTGTTTTTAATGCCGAATAGCATTCGAGCTTTAGCAAATTCTACTAGCATTTGCCCTCTCTCATTTCTGGTACCTATTCCATTTTTCTCAACCAAAGTTTCCGCATCTTCCCTTATTCCTTTCTTGGCATTAAAATCCCCCATAATCACGGTAAAATGGGTTTTTGCTCTATCGGTAGCTGCTTGCACATCTTCATAGAAGCTTTCTATCGCTTCATCACTATGACTGCCGGTAGGAGCGTATACTTGGATAATTTTTAGGATATATCTGTTGTTTCGTTTCAGCATTACATAAGTTACTTTTTTGCTTATATTGTAGAATTCCCTATTATTCTTTTCGAAGTGCTTGTGAACAAAGAAACCTACTGCTAATTCTTGTTTGCTATCCAGGGATTTATCTTTCCAATGTAGTAAGTGTCCATCATTTAGTAATTTCTGCTCTTCGCCTAGTCTTCTAACTTCAAAAAGTCCCACAATATCCCATTTAATAAATTAAAGTTCCTCAAGCAGCGTCAGAAGATCAGATTCTTTTCTCAGAGTCCTTACATTGTATGTGCAAAGATTCATCATCTTTAGGCAGCCTGGGTCTAACCGGATATTTTTAGCACCCTCTGCTCTATAACGATCCTGACCGCTGCCGTGACCTAGGGCTCTTATGCTTCTGGGGAATGATGGCCGTTGTCTTGACTGGGAAATCATATTTAAAAGGGTTGGGGCCAGATACCCCCACGTACTGGCCTTAATTGTAACTTGGTGGAGGAGTAATTTAGTCAGGAGAATACCATTAATCTCCAATAACATGTTTGAGCTAGTCTCACATGTTATTAGATCTTGGCATCCCCCGATTTAGCTCACTACCTCTCGGTCTATTCCAGTGAGAATGGGTATTTGTTTTATATACACGTGCAGGGCTGCACATAATGCATGCTTGCATGTTCATGCACGTTCCTGTGCCCGTGTATATGTATAGATTGTGCCCATGCATGCACAGTATAGATGCCTACAGCCTACACATGTATACAGATACACTTGTGTAACTCGTGGCTTGTGCTTCTGACAGTATATGTGTACACAGCACTCAAACTTAAATGGTGTCATGTGTGCATACACACGCACATGAATTATAAGGTACCCATCCATTATAATTTCCTCAAATATATATAGCAGGGGATAATATATATATATATATATATATATATATATATATATATATATATATATATATATATATAATCTGGCACTATTTCAGAGAGGTATTTACTATTTGGAACCGTGGCCATTAGGGTTGCCATCACGTGAGATTGGGTATCCACTAGGAATATATATATATGTATATATATATATATATATATATATATATAAATATATATATATATATATATATATCTGGCACTATTTCAGAGAGGTATTTACTAGTTGGAACCTGGTCCATATGAGCATCTTTGTGTAACCGTGGCCATTAGGGTTGCCATCACGTGAGATTGGGTATCCACTAGGAATATATATATATGTATATATATATGTATATATATATATATATATATATATATATATATATATATATATATATATATATATATATATATATATATATATCCCCCGCAAAAAGGAACCGCCTTGTCGTGGCGCAGGGGCTTGAACTCCTTCCTCGGAAGGATGATATGGGCTCTGGAAACCCAGACACAGTGCCGTCTGACGATTAGAATTGCCAGAGACAATGGCATGATAATTGTCCTAAAGGACCAAGCCACCCTCACCTTCCTCCAGGAGACTGATAAGCTCCTGCATGGTTGGAAGGTAAGCCTGCCGCCCCTGACTTCTGAAGAGAGAAAGTCCAAGATAGTGCTTCTTGGCTTCCCTCTGATGTATGACCATGAGGTCATCACCGCTCATCCCAAGGTGACAGGAGCTTCCCGACTTTCCAAAGGGAAGCACCCAACCAGGCAAGTCCTGGTCACTTTGAAGGGAGCCCCAGTTGCGTCCCTGGACCTTGGCAAATGAGGCTCCTACAGCCTCAGGACATATGTCCCAGACTCGCTCCGTTGCTTCACGTGCCAGAAGTACGGATACCACCAGGCCACTTGCTCTGCAAAGCCAAAGTGTGGTGTCTGTAGCAGGTACACAGCACAGAGGTGTGCCGTAAAGCACACAAAGATAGCACGCGGGACACCACTACCAAATGTTCCAACTGCCACAAAAAGCACCACGCCTGGAGCCTCGGATGTTCCGTAAGGAAGGAAGAGGCTCTTCAGCGGCAAGAGGTCATTGCAAAACGACCAGACTTTGTTCTCGCCCAGGCACTTATGTCTGGGGGCAGAACAAAGAGGTAAGGGCTCCCCCCCCCTCCTACGAGGAAGGAAGCACCGCCCAAAGTAAAACCACCACCGGACACCTTCAATACAAAGGAGTTTCCAGCACTGGTGAGTGTTCCAGGAAACAGACCAGGAAGGGGTCTGGGAACACAGCAAAGTCCACCCCAAGAGCGGAAAGACAAACTCTGTTTACAGAGAATGACTTGACGCTCCTGCTGATGGCAGTCGTCACAGCAGTTGCGACAGCATTGGGAAGGACCAGTGAGGAGAAGGAGGAGGCAGTCAAGGTCGCCATGACGGCAATGACCCAGACTGTCGCTGCCCTGAAGGAAAGGGATATAAGGCCCAAGGCCTCTACACCCACTCCAACTCAGGGCGAGACTCCTCTCCCCACAAACCCCCAGGGGGAGACTTGTCTCCCCACCCAACCTGTGGCCAAGACCACACTGGCAGAGCCTGCTCCCAAACCCCAAAGGGTGAGGAATCCACGACCATCCAGAGTGAAGGTCAAGGCGACCAAGGGTTCTCCACCTCCCAGGAGACCCAGCTCTTCTAATGGCTCGACCTGTTCCGACGACAGTGACGAGTCCAGTGAGGAAATCACGATCAGTGAGGAACTCACCAAGGAGTTGTCAGACTCCAAAATGTCTGACATTACCCATACTGGGGCGTCGGACACTGAGACCGATTATGTCGACGTCGTTGACGACACAGACTTAATGGATTCAGATTAGCACAATGGCTCCTAATCTAAGCATACTGCAGTGGAATATCAACAGCTTTTCCCTGAGGAATGCCCTTCTCCACGCGATCGTGTGATCTCGGAACATTGACATGGTCATGCTCCAGGAGACTCTATCAGGGGACTCTGTTCGCTTCTCGGGATATCATCCCTTTGTGTTGCCCTGTACTGAAGGCACCAGAGGTTTGATTACCCTCGTGCTCCTTAATTGCCGATCCTGTGCAGTGTGGAGGTGTCGAACTCCTTGCCATTGAGATACATTTGGCAGGGGGTCCCCTCAAGCTGTACAATGTGTACAGCAGGCCAACCTGTAGGAGCTTAGATATTAGTGAAGTCTGTACTGCTGCAGCACACGAGCCAATTCTCATAGGGGGAGACTTCAATGCCCACCATCCCATCCTGGCTCCCTTGTGGAGCCGTGATGAGGCAGGCTGTCACATAGCCACGGTGCTTGAGTCATGCCCCGAGATTGCTCTTCTCAATAACCAGGATCCTACGCACGTAGGCGGGGAGGGGGTCCTTGACCTTACCTTTGTCACTGCACCCCTGGTCGAGAGAATTAGTTGGTCTGTGGACACCACTGCCACGAGCGATCACTATGGGATAGTCACCACCATCTCAGATGCTGGCCTGGCACCCGTGCCCCAGCACAATCCTCGATGGGAGGTGGACAGGGCCAACTGGAAAGCTTTCCAGGAGGCCCTGGCCAGGTGCCTCAGAACCAATGAATTCTCATCTAATGATAATGTGGATACACTTGAGGCCAGACTAGTTTATGCCATAGACGAGGCAGCCTCAGAGACCATTCCCAAAACTCATCTGTGGTCCAGGTGTTTCAAAGACGTCTGGTACTACACTGATGAAATTAAGGAGGTTAACTACAGAATCAATATGTGCAGAAGACACTTCTGCAGACAGAGAACCCCTGAGAGCCACGCTCTTTTGAGAGACAGGCTCTCAGGGATGCTCAGGAAAAGTGGCTGGAATGGTGTGAGTCCTTTGGCCACCAAACCTCCCTTTCAGAGCTGTGGAACCATATCAGACGGGCAAAAATCGCTCATCCCCCAGAAAGACCCACCATGACCCGCAGTCGGAGGCGGAGAGATTGGCACTCGAGTTCTCTGCTAGAACAAGTAGCGCCAGTCTACCAGAAGAGGTGAGGGCATGCCAAGAGGAACTGATCCTAGGCAGGCATTCCCTCATCAGAGAAAAGACGGTCGAGCCTGATGATGCTGATGCCTTGTTCTCTCTGAGGGAATTAAGGCTGATGTATAAGACCAGTTCCTGGTCAGTCCCGGGTTGTGATGGGATCTCCTACCCCATCATTTCCCACTTAGGACATGAAGGTGAGCTTG
>NW_028234437.1:2662936-2667936 GCF_977035675.1 Penaeus japonicus
ATTATCATTATTGTTATTATTATTATCATTATTATTATTATTTTTATAATCATCATTATTATTGTTATTATTATCGTCATCATCATCATTATTGTTATTATAGTTATTATCGTCATTATTGTTATTATCATTATTATTTTTCATTATCATTATTATTATCGCTGTTATTATTGTTGTTGTTATTATTATGATTACTGTTATTGTCATTATACTATTATCATCATGACGATGATGACTATTATTATTATGACAATTTTTACTGATATCATTTACATTATAATTATTATTATCATTATATCATTGCCTTTATCATTATCATTAGTAGTCTCATTATTATTATCATCATTACTATGAGTATTATTTTACTATTACTATCATTATTATTATCATCATCATCATCATTATTATCATAACTATTATTATTATCGTTATTATTATTGTCATTGTTATTATCATTATCGTTATTATTGTTGTTGTTGTTATCATTATCATTATTAATTGTTATCATTATTAGTAGTATAATTATTGTCATTATTATTATTACTATCATTATATCTATCATTACTATTATTACGATTATTATTATCATTATTACAGTCAAGACTGTTATTATCATAACTATCATTACTATCATCGCTATTATTATAATCTTCATTATCATTTTTATCATCATCATCATCATAATCATCATTATTATGAAATAATATTATTATTATTATCACCAGCATCACTAGCGTCACTGTTAAAATCCGTCCTCGTTTTCTGCAGAAAATGCATGACAATCAACAGCTCGCAAGAATGCACTGTCATGCACAGGGATACACACTGCTATCACGATGACGATAGCTTTGCCTCATAACTTTTATATTTTTGCAAAGTCGTCCTGAGTTGCTATTGCTTAAACTACTCTGCTATCACATTTTATCTACCCTATCTAGTCACCTCATATAGCTCCTCCCCTTATGAGAGGAAGCCCCTCCCCTTATGAGAGGAAGCCCCTCCCCTTATGAGAGGAAGCCCCTCCCCTCTTAAGGTGAAACGCAGCGAGACTTCTTACAGTGACAGGAGAGGAAGCACTGCCCTCTTGGGGAGTGCCAGATTTGATCGAGCTCAGGGACTTGTGTTGCGGTGACGTTGCTCAAGTGAGTAATTTGGTCGGGCTTTCGTTGCTGTGGACGGATATTATGTTAGATTATATCATATAGCTAATGTGTATGTATATATATATTTATATATATTGTGACTACTTAGTTTATTTCGAGGTTGTGTTGGTCTTAGATGTAAAGGTTATCAATCTGTAACGATCAGATAGAATTAATAATTTGTTCGTGTGTTGACAGTGTTATCGAAATAATAAAATTATCTAATACAGACTAAAAAAAAAATTAATTAATTTAAAGATAATTAGCTAGGGTAGGTTTACTTGTAAGAAATTCTCCAATTATGACCATTTCGTTTACAGTTATTTTTCAAAATCATGAATTGTTTTTTTCAGGTGTGTTTTTTTTCTTTTTTTAAGGTTAATTTCAGGTTTAATATAAACAAAAGCAATTAAAATCTGTGAAAGTGTTATTGACGTTGCATGGTGTTTAATTGAAAACGTGCAACTGTGCCTCATGCTGACATTAAGACTCAGGCAAAGGGACACAAAATGGAGATGAATCCAACTCTACTCATATTACAGATACAGAAATAAACATCCTGGGTCATGCTCGGCGAAGTCCTGACATGGATCCTGGACAGCCTGGGACTCGCGGGGTCGTGCCTGCTCGCCCTGGTCGTCCTCCTACTTTTCTTCCTCCCTGGTGGTCGTCCGAAGAACTTCCCGCCAGGTGATACATCTAGAATATTCTAATTCTTTATTCAGGACATTGCATTTCCATGAGGATATCCTCTTTCTTCACTGGAATGATAGAATGCTACGTGTTGGCTATCTGAGGTAATTTTCCCACGTCTGTCATTTTCCGAAAGGTCTGCCAATGGTGCCAATATTAGGGTCTTTGCCGTTTACGAATGGGCCTATCAAGCGGTCTTTGATCAACTCCCTGAGGAAGAAATACGGAGATCTGGCGAGTTTTGGAATACTCCATAAGAGGTTGGTTGTTTCTTAAAATCTCTAATATTATAATCCAAGTTTAAAAATACATTAAGTCAACATAAAAAAGGAGAGAATAAACCCATTTTGCTATGAGGATAAACATGTCTTGTAAGTTCAGGCGTCTGTCTATCATAAACAAAGTTCACATTGTGGTGTATCATAATGATAATAATGATCAACGCAACAATGATAAGTAAAGAAGAGGGAGTAACGAAATGTAAAAGTGACCCCGTAGAAACACTTCAAACGTGATGAAACGATATTGTGAATATTCATCTAATTTCATTCACAGACAAGACACTAAGTCCCGGTGAATCACCACCAAAATCTACTCAATTGGTCCCTTGTCCTCTGGGCAACCCATGCATATACTTTTCTTACACTCTAACTTCTTTTTTCATCCAATCTTGGTCACAAACCAATAATTCAACAGATTAACCATAACAATTGTATGAATAAAGGTAGACCAAAACATACCTTCTCTCTTTGGTAGAGAGAATATAATATTTCATTCTGATACTGAAGTACTGCTACTACTAAATTTCAGTACTAAAGTCCCTCTTGCATCTCAGGATTGTTTTGGTCAGCAACCTGAAGACAATCAAGGAAGTGTTCTCGCAGGCAAAGACAGCAGGACGCCCTGCGCTATTCATCATAACCGTCAGGAACAATTTACTCACAAATGGCAGGCATTCATCTCTGGGTGAGTGTCATGTGCATACGTCTGCTAATTTACGAATATGCCATGAAAATACAAAAGTTTCTGCGGCCATTTAAAGAAGCTGAAAATAGTCCGTATATTGAGATGATGTTAGTAGGGCCATCCATAGACCATTCTTATAGATTTGATATGATTTGCCATAACCAGTATCAGTCTTTTCTTTATCATCAGTCTCCCTTCTCTTAACCCCTTGATATTTCGCCTTTCTTACAGGGATATTGGGCTCGTCTGGAGAGCTCTGGCACGACCAAAGGCGGTTTGTTCTTCGGCATCTAAGGGACTTGGGTTTCGGGAAGACCAGCTTGGAGCCGCTGATGACCCTTGAGATCAAGGAACTGATGGACCACATCACGTTGCAGAAAGATGAGCCGATTGTTATGCAGGTGAGCAATAATACTAAGAAAGGGCAATCTCTATGTACGCACAGGTACACACAGACACATGTCGCCGTTCTTATATATGTGTACAGGTGTGGGTGTGCTTTAAATCCAAAGATATACAGTCACATTCTAGGACGTATTCTGGTTACCATGGCTATAAAATGTTATATTCATGTTGCATAAGTGGTATTCCACCATGCAAATGCACAGTACGACATTGTCAGTTGCTCCAGGTTTGCTAGTTGCTCTAAAGCCATTATGTTTAAGATTAATAATATTGTTCAAACGACCAATTGATTATAGAAATAACAGATACAGATAGATATTCATATTTAATTCATGAATCATTTGTTTTGCTTAACCTGTTGCAAACGGGGATATATTTGCTTTACTGGCCTCCAAGACGGACACTAGTGCCATATGTGAGAGAGCTTTACCAAATTTATTGTATTTTTTAGTGCGCTTTCATTCATTCATTATAATACAAAAACCTTATTTGTGAATACTTTTTTTAGTATTTTACAATCTTGTGAGGTTTATCTGTGAAATCTGACAGTGTTTATCATTGATGTAGATTAAAATTGTAATACAGGATCCGTACCAGCCCTTTATGTCCTTCAAAGTCAGTGTGAAAGAAGTATTAGAGTTGCATAAGAAATAACCATTCCCTATGGAAATAGATTAAGAAATGGGGAAGAGGAAGGAGACCTGTGCTTATTACTGCGAGTGCCACAGCAAAAAGCAACCATACTAGTGAAGGGAAATTGCAGATGCTAAACATCATCTTTGTCACCTTCCTCTTCTCATCTCAGTCTCATTCACATCCTGCATCGCTCGCTGATACATTAGAGCTATTATACTTTATTATTCATAGTGCAATAGAGACACAGTATTTCACTCTCCCCTGCCATTAGAAATGCCATGACTATCGCCAACTGTCATCAGGCAAAAAAAACTATTTGGCATGTATATTGTACCACCCGTCTGCAACTGGTTGATATCACGAAAAGTATGAGTAATAATATTTACATCTTCATGCTGTTGAAACAAACACGTGCTTCCAGAATACCAATTATGGCATGTTTGTGACAAGTACTCGGCTCGCTAGGACCTTTATATATATATATGACTGATAAAAACGGATACGACTTTCCAGCGCTTCTTCAACCGGTCCATCATCAACGTGATCTGGGCGATGGTGATGGGCAAGAGGTACTCCTACGACGACGCCAAACTCGCCACACTTCTGAAGACGTTTGTCGCTCCGGCTGACATCAACTTCCTCTCTCCTCTCCACTTCCTTCCCGGAGCGCTTCATTTTGCTCCCTATTTGCCCGGACTCAAGCAAGACGTCAAGCCATTCACGCACGTTGCTAACTTCATCAAGGTATAGTGAGACTTGGCTTCCTTGTAGATTTTCGAGTTGCTATAATTCAGATTCTGAATTGCTATAATATGTGACACTATGATGATGATTTTTTTTTTTCGCGTTGTCATTTATAAGAATCTTTCGAGGAGTTGGAATCATGTCCCCTGTCTCGGTTCTAGAGTGAAGTGGAGGAATTTAAGCGTGACGAGAACGCGAAGAACAGCGACTGTCTGACGGCCTTGTATATGCGAGAAATTGAAGAGCATAAGGGCGAAGATTCCTTCTTCCATCGTATGTTTTTTGTTTTTTTTTTCCTTTTTACCTTTATTAGTTTTTTTGCATAAATACCTACACAAGTGGCTCAATAATTCGTGTTCCGGTACACATTCATTAACAACACTCATTTTACCTCCGTTGTATTTGCAGTGGATC
>NW_028234437.1:2677936-2690436 GCF_977035675.1 Penaeus japonicus
AGGCTCGGTATACAGTCACCAAAGCAGCTGGAATTAGTGTAAGTGTGTGGTTTTAAGCTGTATTTTAGTTAAAGGCGTAGTAGATTATTAGTAATACATACACATGCATATGCGTACACATATACATTCAAACACACCTACATGTGACAAATCGTTGATAAAAAGCATCCGTGTTTTATTTACAAAAGTTCTTTTTTCTGATTCAAACAGTGGAAGGTTTCCATTTGTCTCTTGGCGTTTAATTTACTTGAGACAAGAAAATGAAAGTACACTATTTTATTTATTTTGTTCTCTAAAGATTTCGCTTGATTTTTAAAATGTATAAAATATGAGGCTAACCTATAAGCAGGAGAATGCGTGTTAATATATATATATATATATATAATATATATATATATATGACATATTATATATATATAGTTTATATATATATATATATACACACAATGTGTATATATCTACATATATATACATATATGATAAAATATGAATGTATAAGTATATATATAATTATATTATATATATATATGTATATATTATATATGTGTGTGTGTATGTATATGTTCCACACAACACCACACACACACACACACACACACACACACACACACATGTGTGTTATATATATATATATATATATATATATATATATATATATATATATATATATATGTATGTATGTATGTATATATACATACATATATATATGTATATATATACATACATACATACATATACGCAAAGAAATATATGTATATATATATATTAATACATAAATGTACATATATATATATATATATGTAAAAACTTGTATATAGTCATATACATATAAATACATAAATAACCTACATACATGTTTGTGTGTGTGTGTATGTAGATACACATATTTGCATGCGTATATGTATATGTATGTATACATGTGCGTATACATATATATATATATATATATATATATATATATATATGTATATATATGTGTATATATATACATATAAATATATAAATGTATATATGTGTGTGTATGTATGTATGTATATATATATATATATATATATATATATATATATATATATATACATATACATATACATATACATATACATATACATATACATATACATATACATATACATATACATATACATATACATATAAATATAAATATGTATGTCTATATTTAGAAATGTTATGTATTAACTTATTTATGGATACATTTATATATATGTTTACATATATTTAATATATTTAATATATTTAATATATATATATATACATATATATATGTATATACATAAATATTACATGTATCATATATGATCAAGACTTTGTAACTTCACCCTAACTAGATGACTACATATTGTTAGAATAACGACTCACAGAGATAACAAGGCACCTTCTATATCAGGATTAACCACAACAAGTAGTTGCGTGTAATCCTCGTGTAATTAGTGTACGCGTATGCATCATCAAACATTTCCCGAGGGAATCTCATGTTCAGTCATGTGTGAATACCTATTTGCGGCATAATGCCCATGATTTGACATCACAGCAGGGTGTATCATCTTATGTGATGTATCCAACTTGAGCCAACGCTCCACCCCGTCATTTGTATGTATAATTAGCGGGCGAACTTTAGAGACGGGACAGAATGAGGGATAGTGCACGGAATTCACAGATCCTGAATGAACCCCGTGGAGGGTGGTTCAGTAGGAGGGATGGGGGGGGGGGGCAACTCACCTGGTATGTGTGGCGAAGTGTAAACGTTAGGATTCTGCCTGAAACCAGAATGTTCTGCGTCTTGGATTCGACTCCAGTACCTTGGCAGACCTCTCGGGAAAGATGGTCATCCTGTATGTCCGCCCTCGAGGCAGTACGTATCAAAGATTGTTTGCTAGAGACAAGGTGCAGTCTGCAATGACTCCCATTGCGGAAGCGTCAAAGTCGTCTGGTGTCGAAGGGGCAGATAGTTGGTGTGAGGGTGAGTGAGATTCAGTGTCAAGTTTAGTCTCGGGTCACCTAAGGGCGCTAGGTGACATTGGGTGTAAGTAGCAGATTTTCATTACCATTACCATGTATCAATCAGTTTCAATACAATTATAATTTACCTTTTCTTATGACTAAACTCAGTGTATTCAGAGATTTAGCATTCTGTAATATATATATATATATGTATATATATATATATATATATAATATGTTTTTAGTGATTTAATTTTTATTCGTTGATATTTGAGGTCTAATGGACATGATGATACGGTAATTAGTAAGAAAAAATATCTGATGACCATACCGTTTTTGTCGGCATTACGTCTTTCAATTATGCACTAAGTAAAAGGGTGGTCGTCCGTGTTAATGCTTACATTTAGTTTACAATAAGCATTTACGAAATATCTGTAATTTAAAAATATGGAACAATTAGTTTTCTTTATTAAACAATTATTAAACAATCACTAAATAGACTACTAAATATCCCTCGAAGACTGTACATACAAAATAATAATAACAATTATAATAATTATGATGATAAATTAAGTTTGACTGTGCTGACAAGGCTACTACAACCTACAAACTCTCCAGCGTGACTACATTACTGCTCAACAGGTGCTTTTGGCAGAAAAAATGACCATTGTACTTTCTGCCTATTATGTATACCATAACTATCAAATTACATTAGTTGAAGTGAGTCCTGTAAATTGTATTAATAAAAGGTGAAAATACAATATTCTTTCAGTAATACTATTGTAGGGGGGGGGGGGGTGTTGAGGAGGGGATCACTTCTATTTTAAGTCTGGTAATATGATTACACAATAATAGTTTTATATGCATACAGTTTTGTGTGTTTATGTATATATGTATATGCATTCACATCTGAGTACACACAAAGTATATGTATGATAGTTTTATAAGTCATTTCAAATATAACCTTAATTGCTGGGGTCTGTGGCGAGACTCTGTAAACCGGCGACTCGGTAGCTTGGGCTATAGGATGGCTTGAGGTGGGGATCACTGCTGCGGGATCACCCATGTTGATTGGGTGTCCGCACTAAGCTTGGCATCAATATGGCCACCCTTGGGGAGCCAGGGGCGTCCAGGTTGACTAAGGAGGTGTGAACCGGGCCAGGGGGGAAACCCAGCAGCCAAAAGCACCCGTGTCGAGCAGTAGTGGGATCACGCCCGAGAGTGTGTGGCTCGTAGTAGCCCTGCCAACACAGGCAGACTTAGTCCTTTTAATATTGGATACATTTTTTCCCTTATAATACAAAACCTAGCTAGTTTATGATTATACCAATGCCCTACATCCCTAATATATGTAATTTCACGGCAGGAACAGAAAAAAAAACGAAATTTGTTTTCATCACGGAAGCAAAGAAAATCGACGTTTAATTTTCATTGGAAAGAATATAATTTTCAGATTAAATCGATTAGATATTGCGTGAGTTCCAGATAAAAATGCCTGTTATATTGTAAAATGCAATTTCCATAAATGAAAGATAAAATCGTCTCAGAGGACAGTTTATCATGTACTTGCTTCGGCAGTACATATACTAAAATTGGAACGATACAGAGAAGATTACCAAGGCCCCTGCGCAAGGATGACACGCAAAATCGTGAAGCGTTCCACATTTTTTATTGCGTACACTTCATTATTCGTGCTTCCAAGTTATATTGTTAAAACTAAAGTATATAGCTTCTAAGTAACTAATTTGACCTTCCCGGACCGGTCCTCGAGGCTGGCCAGCGTTCGAGCCCTGACATTCTAGATATTGTCCGGCATATTTCCCTTGCTTTTGTATATGCGGTGTACCGCGTTTTTTTTTTTTTTTTTTTTTTTGAGGGGGGGGGGTGTATGTTAAAACTATATAATTTCTAAATTCCCTCTCATCATTTTGCCAAAATTTACGTTTGCCAAAAATATCTTTACATGTGATGCCCTGCAGATTGGCAAGTTGGTAGGAAAGGGGAGGGGGGGGGGGGTTACCAAAGAGAAGGGAAGATCGTTGGATGATTTAGAGCGTGGAAATGTCAAAGGTCTGATTCCTGGACCAGTTTATATAATTTGATGTAGAGAACGTAATCATTGGCGCGGAAGTGTGAGCTAACGCAATAAAAGGCATATGTATATGATTCTGTTTGATGTGTATAGATATTTATTTATATATATGTGTGTAATCATATAGATAAGATATAGCTATATATACACATACACAAGCAGGTGTATACACACACACATATATATATATGTATATACATATATATATATATATATATATATATATATATATATATATATATATGAGTAACAAGTTATATTCCATGGAGGGGATCACTACAACTTTAACTCTTGGTAATATGATTCCACCATAATCTTGAATTACTTTTTATATCTGAAATGTTAAAACAATACATACAGTTTTGTGTTTATGTATATATGTATATGCATTCACATCTGAGTACACACAAAGTATATGTATGATAGTTTTATAAGTCATTTCAAATATAACCATAATTGCTGGGGTCTGTGGCGAGGCTCTGTAAACCGGCGACTCGGTAGCTTGGGCTATAGGATGGCTTGAGGTGGGGATCACTGCTGCGGGATCACCCATGTTGATTGGGTGTCCGCACTAAGCTTGGCATCAATATGGCCACCCTTGGGGAGCCAGGGGCGTCCAGGTTGACTAAGGAGGTGTGAACCGGGCCAGGGGGGAAACCCAGCAGCCAAAAGCACCCGTGTCGAGCAGTAGTGGGATCACGCCCGAGAGTGTGTGGCTCGTAGTAGCCCTTCCAACACAGGCAGACTTAGTCCTTTTACCAATGGATACCCCTTTTCCATGTAATACAAAACCTAGTTAATTTATGATTATATCATTGCCCTACATCCTGAAACAGCCACATATTAATTTATGTTATTTCACGGCAGTAATAGAAATTATGCGAAATTTGTTTTCATCGATGTTTAATTTTCATTGGAAAGAATATAATTTTCATATTAAATCGACTAGATATTGCTTGAGTTCCAAAGAAAGTGTGTTATATTGAAAAATGCAATTTCCATAAATGAAAGACAAAATCGTTCCAGAGGACAAGCTTTCACGTACTTGCTTCGGCAGTACATATACTAAAATTGGAACGATACAGAGAAGATTAGCATGGCCCCTGCGCAAGGATGACACGCAAAATCGTGAAGCGTTCCACATTTTTAATCGCATACACTTCATTATTCTTGCCTCCAAGTTATATTGTTATTCATAAAGTATATAGCTTCTAGGTAACTAATATGACCTTCCCGGACCGGTCCACGAGGCTGGCGAGCGTTCGATCCCCTGACATTCTAGGTATTGTCCGGCATATTTCCCTTGCTTATGTATATGCGGTGCACCGTGTTTTTTTTTTCTGGGGGGGAGGTGTATGTTAAAACTATAATTTCTAAATTCCCTCTCATCATTTTGCCAAAATTTACGTTTGCCAAAAATATCTTTACATGTGATGCCCTGCAGATTGCCAAGTTGGTAGGGGAGGGGAGGGTTACCGAAGGGAAGGAAAGATCGTAAGATGATTTAGAGCGTGGAAATGTCAAAGGTCTGATTCCTGGACAAGTTTATATAATTTGATGTAGAGAACGTAACCAATGGCGTGGAAGTGTGAGTTAACGCAATAAAAGGCATATGTATATGTTTGTATTTGATGTGTATAGATATTTATTTATATATATGTGTTTAATTATATAGATATGATATAGCTATATATATACATAGTTTTGTGTTTATGTATTTATGTATACGCATTCACGTCTAGGTACACACAGTTTATGTATGATAGTTTTATAATTCATTTCAAATATAACCACAATTGCTGGGGTCTGTGGCGAGGCTCTGTAAACCGGCGACTCGGTAGCTTGGGCTATAGGATGGCTTGAGGTGGGGATCACTGCTGCGGGATCACCCATGTTGATTGGGTGTCCGCACTAAGCTTGGCATCAATATGGCCACCCTTGGGGAGCCAGGGGCGTCCAGGTTGACTAAGGAGGTGTGAACCGGGCCAGGGGGGAAACCCAGCAGCCAAAAGCACCCGTGTCGAGCAGTAGTGGGATCACGCCCGAGAGTGTGTGGCTCGTAGTAGCCCTTCCAACACAGGCAGACTTAGTCCTTTTACCATGGATACCCTTTTTCCATATGATACAAAACCTAGTTAGTTTATGATTATATCAATGTCCTACATCCCTAAGCACTCACCTATGAATATATGTTATTTCACGGGAGGAATAGAAATAATTCGAAATTTGTTTTCATCACAGCAGAAAAGAAAATCGACGTTTGATTTTCATTAGAAAGAATATGATTTTCAGATTAAATCGACTAGATATTGCGTGAGTTACAGAGAAAATGTCTGTTCTATTGTAAAATGTAATTTCCATAAATGAAAGACAAAACCGTCTTAGAGGATAACATTTCATGTACTTGCTTCGGCAGTACATATACTAAAATTGGAACGATACAGAGAAGATTAGCATGGCCCCTGCGCAAGGATGACACGCAAAATCGTGAAGCGTTCCACATTTTTAATCGCATACACTTCATTATTCTTGCCTCCAAGTTATATTGTTATCCATAAAATATATAGCTTCTAAGTAACTAATATGACCTTTCCGGACCGGTCCACGAGGCTGGCGAGCGTTCGAGCCCTGACATTCTAGGTATTGTCGCGGCGGTGCACCGCGTTTTTTTGGGGGGGGTATGTTAAAACTATGTAATTTCTACCTTCCCTCTCATCATATTGCCAAAGAATACTTTTGCCAAAAATATTTTTATCTGTGATGTCCTGCAGATTGCCAAGTTGGTAGGGGAGGGGAGGGGAGGGATGGGGGTAGCGAAGGGAAGAGGTGGAAGGAAAGATAGTAAGAGAACGTAGAGCATAGAAATGTTGAATGTTGAATTCCTGGACCAATTTATAATGCAATTTGTAGTAGAGAACGCAATCAGTGGCATGGAAGTGTGAGCTAAAACAATAATATGCATATGTATGTATATACATTATATGTGTGTAATTATATAACCAATATATAGCTATATGTACAGTTTTGTGTTTTTATATTTATCTATACGCATTCACATCTGGGTACACACAGTTTATGTATGATAGTTTTATTAGTCATTTCAAATATAACCATAATTGCTGGGGTCTGTGGCAAGGCTCTGTAAACCGGCGACTCGGTAGCTTGGGCTATAGGATGGCTTGAGGTGGGGATCACTGCTGCGGGATCACCCATGTTGATTGGGTGTCCGCACTAAGCTTGGCATCAATATGGCCACCCTTGGGGAGCCAGGGGCGTCCAGGTTGACTAAGGAGGTGTGAACCGGGCCAGGGGGGAAACCCAGCAGCCAAAAGCACCCGTGTCGAGCAGTAGTGGGATCACGCCCGAGAGTGTGTGGCTCGTAGTAGCCCTTCCAACACAGGCAGACCTAGTCCTTTTACCAATTGATACCCCTTTTCCATGTAATACAAAACCTAGTTAACCCATTGCAGACGGAGATAAATTTGCTTGCCCAGCCTCCAGGATAGGTTTTATTTTAGAGAGAGACCACTTGAAGCAATACAATTTGAAGCATCCAAATCTCTTTCAGTCATTCATTGTAAAACTAGAGCGGTTTTTGTGTTTTATTTTTTTGTGTGTTTTATTGAGTTTAGAGACTTATATGTGCCGTATGACAGGCTCTATCAGTGCTGCAGTTGACTAAAATTGTAGTATGTTATCCATATTAGCTCATTATTTTCTTTATACTCAATGTGATAGAAGTATTGCTGTTTTATGGGAGGACAAAAGGCAACTTTATTTTTTCGTATTTTTGTGCTGTCATGAACGAATACGAAACATATAACCACCTACAATAAAGATAACAAGAAGAGGTAGGGAAGAGGAATGAAACCTGTGCTTGTGACTGTGAGTGCCACAGTGAAAGACATCCATATTGGCACAGGAGCACATTTTAGACATTGGGTATGGATTGAGTCACCTTCCTCTTCTCGTTCTGCCTGCACATCCTTCATCGGCGGTACTTTAGAGCAAGGGTTCATCAACTTAGTGTGTGCCATCGCTCTATAGAGACAGTGCATGCTAGAGACCGTGGATGGGTGCCATTCAAGGCTCTCTCACCTGCTGGTGCTAGAAAAAAGTGGTGCCATCTAGGTTTTGGACGTTAAGCTTGCACGATATTACGGTAATTATAGTAATTAGGACTGCAGTAGCCATCATCACTCATTCCTTTTTCATAGCAAAATAAAATAGCACAGTGATCCAAAATCCCCGTACGTCGTGTACGTCATGACGCCCGTCGTCAGGCCAAAGCTCCTACGTCATGTATGTCATGACACCCGTACGCAATGGGTTAATTTATGATTATATCATTGTCCTACGTCCTTAAACAGTCACCTATGAATATGTTATTTCACGGGAGGAATAGAAATAATTCGAAATTTGTTTTTCTTTTCAGAAGCAAAAATCGACGTTTAAATTTCATTGGAAAGAATATGAGTTTCAGATTAAATCGATTAGATACTGCGTGAGTTCCAGATAAAATGTCTGTTATATTATAAAAAGCAATTTCCATAGATGAAAGACAAAATCGTGTCAGACGACAATTTACCATGTACTTGCTTCGGCAGTACATATACTAAAATTGGAACGATACAGAGAAGATTAGCATGGCCCCTGCGCAAGGATGACACGCAAAATCGTGAAGCGTTCCACATTTTTAATCGCATACACTTCATTATTTTTTCCTCTAAGTTATATTGTTATTCATAAAGTATATGGCTTTTAGGTAACTAATATGACCTTCCCGGACCGGTCCACGAGGCTGGCGAGCGTTCGAGTCCTGACATTCTAGGTATTGTCCGCCATATTTCCCTTGCTTTTGTATATGCGGTGCACCGCGTTTTTTGTTTTTGTTTTTTGTTTTTGTTTTTGTGGAGGGGGTGTATGTTAAAAAATATAATTTCTAAATTCCCTCTCATCATTTTGCCAAAATTTACGTTTGCCAAAATTATCTTTACATGTGATGCCCTGCAGATTGGCAAATTGGTAGGAGAGGGGAGGGGGGGGGGGCTTACCGAAGGGAAGGAAAGATCGCCCTGTAGATTGGCAAGTTGGTAGGGGAGGCTAACCGAAGGGAAGGAAAAATCATAGGATAATTTGAGCGTGGAAATTTCTAAGGGCTGATTCCTGGACCAGTTTATATAATTTGATGTAGAAAACGTAATCATTGGCGCGGAAGTGTGAGCTAACGCACTAAAAGGCATATGTATATGTTCCTGTTTGAGGTTTATAGGTATTTACTTATATATATATGTGTGTGTGTAATTATATAGATAAGATATAGCTATATATACACATATACACAAACAGGCGCGCGCACACACACATATTTATATATACAGAGATATATATCGAACCAAAGGGAGAACTACCCCCATTAAGGTAGAGAATATTAGTGCTTGAGTAACAAGTTATATTCCTTGGAGGGGATCATTGCAACTTAAACTCTTGGTGATATGATTAAACAATAATCTTGAGTTACCTTTTATATCTGAAATGTTAAAACACAATACATACAGTTTTGTGTTTATGTATTTATGTATATGTATTCACATCTGAGTACACATAAAGTATATGTATGATAGTTTTATAAGTCATTTCAAATACAACCATAATTGCTGGGGTCTGTGGCGAGGCTCTGTAAACCGGCGACTCGGTAGCTCGGGCTATAGGATGGCTTGAGGTGGGGATCACTGCTGCGGGATCACCCATGTTGATTGGGTGTCCGCACTAAGCTTGGCATCAATATGGCCACCCTTGGGGAGCCAGGGGCGTCCAGGTTGACTAAGGAGGTGTGAACCGGGCCAGGGGGGAAACCCAGCAGCCAAAAGCACCCGTGTCGAGCAGTAGTGGGATCACGCCCGAGAGTGTGTGGCTCGTAGTAGCCCTTCCAACACAGGCAGACTAAGTCCTTTTAACAGTGGATACAGTTTTTTCCTTTATGATACAAAACCGAGTTGATTAATGATTATACCAATGCCCTACATTCTTAAACAGTCACCTATGAATATATGTTATTTCACGGCAGGAATAGAAATTATTCGAAATTTGTTTTCATCACTGGCAGCAAAGAAAATAGATGTTTAATTTTCATTGAAAATAATTATTTTCATATTAAATTGACTAGATATTGTGTAAGTTACAGAGAAAATGTTATATTGTAAAATGTAATTTCCATAAATGAAAGACAAAACCGTCTCAAAGGACCATATTTCATGTACTTGCTTCGGCAGTACATATACTAAAATTGGAACGATACAGAGAAGATTAGCATGGCCCCTGCGCAAGGATGACACGCAAAATCGTGAAGCGTTCCACATTTTTAATCGCATACAGTTCATTATTCTTGCTTCCAAGTTATATTGTTATCCATAAAATATATAGCTTCTAAGTAACTAATATGACCTTTCCGGACCGGTCCATGAGTCTGGCGAGCGTTCGAGCCCTGACATTCTAGGTATTGTTTTCAGGGATATGTTAAAATTATGTAATTTCTACCTTCCCTCTCATCATATTGCCAAAGAATACTTTTGCCAAAAATATTTTTATCTGTGATGTCCTGCAGATTGCCAAGTTGGTAGGGGAGGGGAGGGAAGGGATGGGGGTAGCGAAGGGAAGAGGTGGAAGGAAAGATGGTAAGAGAACGTAGAGCGTAGAAATGTTGAATGTTTAATTCCTGGACCAATTATTAATGCAATTTGTACTTGAGAGCGCAATCAATGGCATGGAAGTGTGAGCTAAAGCAATAATAGGCATATGTATGTGTGTTTGTTTTATGTATATATATAAATTTATATATGTGTAATTATATAACTAATTTATAGCTTTATGGACACAGTTTTGTGTTTATGTATTTATGTATACGCATTCACATTTGGGTACACAGTTTATGTATGATAGTTTTATAAGTCATTTCAAATATAACCATAATTGCTGGGGTCTGTGGCAAGGCTCTGTAAACCGGCGACTCGGTAGCTTGGGCTATAGGATGGCTTGAGGTGGGGATCACTGCTGCGGGATCACCCATGTTGATTGGGTGTCCGCACTAAGCTTGGCATCAATATGGCCACCCTTGGGGAGCCAGGGGCGTCCAGGTTGACTAAGGAGGTGTGAACCGGGCCAGGGGGGAAACCCAGCAGCCAAAAGCACCCGTGTCGAGCAGTAGTGGGATCACGCCCGAGAGTGTGTGGCTCGTAGTAGCCCTTCCAATACAGGCAGACTTAGTCCTTTTACCATTGGATACCCCTGTTCTATATAATACAAAACCTACTTAATTTATGATGAAATCAGTGCCCCACATCTCTAAGCAGTCACCTATGAATATGTTATTTCAAGGACTTAATAGATATAATTCGAAATTTTCATTACGGCAACAAAGAAAATTGACGTTTGATTTTCACTAGAAAGAAAAAAAAAAATCAGAGTAAATCGGCTAGATATTGCATGACTTACAGAGAAAATGTTATATTGAAAAATGCTATTTTCATAAATGAAATCCAAAATTGTCTTTGAGGAAAAAAAATCATGTACTTGCTTCAGCAGTATTTATACTAAAATTGAAACGATACAGAGAAGATTAGCATGGCCCCTGCGCAAGGATGACACGCAAAATCGTGAAGCGTTCCACATTTTTAATCGCATTTATAACTTTTTTTCTCCAAATTATATACTTATCCAGAAAGTATACAGCTTCTAAGTAACCAATTTGACCTTTTCGGACTGGTCCACGAGGCTGATGAACGTTGGAACCCTGACATTCCAGGCATTGTCCGGCATATTGCCCTTGCTTTTGTATATGTGGTGCACCGTTTTTTTTTTTTTTTCTTCCGGTAGGGGTGATTGTTAAAACTATGTAGTTTCTGCATTCCCTCTCATTATTTTGCCAAAATTTACGTTTGCCAAAAATATCTATACATGTGATGCCCTGCAGATTGTCAAGTTGGTAGGGGAAGGGAGGGGGGGGGGGTTACCGAAGGGAAGGAAAGATCGTAAGATGATTTAGAGCGTGGAAATGTCAAAGGGCTGATTCCTGGACCAGTTTATATTATTTGATGTAGAAAACGTAATCATTGGCATGGAAGGGTGAGCTAACTCAATAAAAGGCATATGTATTTTTCTGTTTGATGTGTATAGATATTTATATGTGTGTAATTATATAGATATGATATAGCTATATATACACATACACAAGCGCGCGCACACACACATATATACAGAGAGATATATATAGAACCCAAGAAAGAACTATCCCCATTAAGTTAGAGAGTATTAGTGCTTGAGTAATTGGTTATATTCCATGGAGGGGATCACTACAACCTCAACTCTGGTAATATGATTCCACCATAATCTTGTTACTTTTTATACCTAAAGTGTTAAAACACAAAATACATAGTTTTGTGTGTTTATGTAT
>NW_028234437.1:2695436-2712936 GCF_977035675.1 Penaeus japonicus
TATGTATATGTATATAAATGCTATGTATGCATATGTAGCTATATATTTATGTATATATATATGTATATATTTTATATACATATTTTGTATATTTGTATGTATATTTACATACTTATATACATTGATGTACATGTATATGATATATATTTATATATGTGCACATATAAACACATATGTATTCATATATAAACATAAATATACACATATGTTTCTATTCGTGTGTGTTTGTTAGTGTATATATGTAATGATACGATCTAACAAGAACGTAACATACCTTGTAAGACATATTGCGTAACACTATATTGAGTTGATGCAAAAGTGATTGAAAGACTATAACTGATAATTCCATAAATATAAGAATGAAAAAGTATAACTGATAATTCTATGACTATAAGAATAAAAAGGACTACGTCTGCCTGTATTGACAGGGCTACTACGAGTCACACACTCTCGGGCGTGATCCCACTACTGCTCGACACGGGTGCTTTTGGCTGCTGGGTTTCCCCCCTGGCCCGGTTCACACCTCCTTAGTCAACCTGGACGCCCCTGGCTCCCCAAGGGTGGCCATATTGATGCCAAGCTTAGTGCGGACACCCAATCAACATGGGTGATCCCGCAGCAGTGATCCCCACCTCAAGCCATCCTATAGCCCAAGCTACCGAGTCGCCGGTTTACAGAGCCTTGCCACAGACCCCAGCTGATATAATGAGTGATTGAAATTATACATAAGCCTCAATTATTGCAATACTTGTTTGAAATTGTATAAAAATATGATCACTATTATATTAGCGAATAGAAATATACCATAATTTGAGAAATATTACCTTTATTTCGTATATGATTTCGTGCAAATATTTCTTTATTTGGTTAGATATAACCTTATTGAGATAATGTGTATTATGTCCGATTTTTCACTGTTTTATAATTGGGTAATTCATTTATCGTTAATAGATGTTTGATGGTTTAATATTTTTGTGGGGAGGGAATAAATAATAAAACAAGAAATCTGGCCATTTTATATATTTTAGCATATATTTATAAATATATTTACATACATTCATACATATATACACATGTATATATACGTGTATATACATATGTATGCATATATGTGTGTGCACATACACAATTATATATACACATATTTATATATGTATGTATGTATATTTTTGAGTACACACATATATGAGAACGAACGATTGTGAAGCTCATGAACAGGAATAAAATCGAAAAGGGAAATGGCAATGTCAATGATAATGACAAAGATATATGTTCTCTCCTTTCCCTTGTAAAGAATATATGAAGGAAAGCAGTGAAGTACAGTATTTTCTTGAGCCATAGGTTTTGTCCCAAAATTATCTCTAGTTTGATAATACAGAGGTATAAAGGTAGCAAAGGGTAACTATCCGGGAGGAATATGTTACAACAGTAAAGTTACCCCTATCGTTTTCTTCTGTTGATTAACGGACGATTTCATTTCAATATTGTCTTTCTTTCATAACTTCAGCCTTTTGTTGTAATGCAGCTTGCAGACAGCTTGCAATAATTTTAGTGCTAGGAACAGATAAAAATAAGTACGTATTTACTTCGATACAACTTAAACATCTGGTTCAGAAAATCTTGGTAGATGCTTGTACTTGCTTCGGCAGTACATATACTAAAATTGGAACGATACAGAGAAGATTAGCATGGCCCCTGCGCAAGGATGACACGCAAAATCGTGAAGCGTTCCACATTTTTGATCGCATCTAACCATTTCGTCATTATTTTCTAACTGGACTGTAATGTGACTTTGTAATAAGTAACTTTTGGGTAATATCTTACGCAATCATTCTCTGAGACGTAGCAACGGTCTGACTTGCGTTCGAAACCAAACAGTGACTATTCATTTATTTTACTATTGTGAATATCTTTATTATCACGTGATTTGCAGAACGCAAAGGTAAATATATAGGTTGATAAATAATAGGCAAACCTTGAAAACAAAAAAGAAAAAAAACTGTAATAAATTCCGTTGGTCTCGCAGAAGTGATAATGTGGATGGTCATAACTGAAAAATATTTGTCATATAGGCATCATTGCATTTGTTAGTACGACGAGAAAGAAATAGTATATTGCTGTGACCATTGCTGTTTGGTGTGAGTTATGGCAGATTAAATATTGAATAAGTTTATTCTTATTGGCAGAGAATGTTATGTGCTCCTAGAACTATGTGCATATATATATTACCCAAGCTTTATTTGTAGAAATTAATTGTATTATCACTCCTTGAAATTGATTTTTGCATTTGTTATGAATGATTGGATAGTTGCATAACTTACGTTTCAATAAGTCCGTTAAATGTTTTAATCCCGCACGGGACTCGAACTCAAGAGCTTTCTGCCAGGAAGATCACCTGTCCTCCCTACCCCCCCGCACCTCCCATTCTCTGTGATACGTCAACAAGCAAAATCTAGTCAAACTAGTCATAAAGTATGTGCACTTTAAATCGTATTAGGGCTTGTGCTCTGATTACTGACTTTAAAATAATTAGTGAGAAAAAAAATCGTAGATTTCTAGTGTTTGGAATGTTCGGGGACGAACACTCATCTTCCTCACCAACTCTGATGAATGTTAATTTGTATATTGACAAGCATAATGTAGCAGTATAATAACGATAAGGAACATTTAAAAACGATGAATATATTAGAAATCTATACGTACTAGATTGGAAAAAGGACTAAGTCTGCCTGTGTTGGCAGGGCTACTACGAGCCACACACTCTCGGGCGTGATCCCACTACTGCTCGACACGGGTGCTTTTGGCTGCTGGGTTTCCCCCCTGGCCCGGTTCACACCTCCTTAGTCAACCTGGACGCCCCTGGCTCCCCAAGGGTGGCCATATTGATGCCAAGCTTAGTGCGGACACCCAATCAACATGGGTGATCCCGCAGCAGTGATCCCCACCTCAAGCCATCCTATAGCCCAAGCTACCGAGTCGCCGGTTTACAGAGCCTCGCCACAGACCCCAGCGAGTATCATAGTGCTTGGAAGGACTTATAAACCTCTCATAATCAGAAAATACCGTCTTATATGGGAAGGAAGTTGCGAAAGGTCATATAAAAATCATGAAACGCTCGTGCACATACACATGCAAAAACATACAAATAAATACATGCACAAGCAAAGATACACATACATACATGCACACATATACACAGCGGTAGCGGTACATGCATTTCCGGATAGTCACACTCATTATCTGACGTATCAGAAACGTGTTATTTTAAGAGGGATTAGTTTTTTATTCTTGATATTAATGGAAGCATTACAAAAATTGACGAACTTTTTTATCAATATCATTTGCCATGTGGAATGTTTGAATGAATGCATATTTTGATATCAATAGTGCGATATTAGGACAATGGAGCGTGTTTGTTTTGTATAGTAATTTGAAAAGATTTATTAACATCAAATGAACTACAAGAAGGTACACAAAACTTACCCAAATAATAATGAATTTGAGACCATATTTCACGATGAAAGAGGCTATCAGTTCAGGGCTAAATTAGAAAGTATATTTGTAGATGAAACAAATTATGCGCCAGATTCAAACTGGTTGACCTTTGTAATTGTGCAAAAGCGCAAGTACTATCTTCATAAAGCGTAATGGAAAAAATGCAATGCAGTTACTCTACTACTATGTATAATATGTATGTATGGTTGTATATCTATTTGCTTTCATACATACATATCTATATGTGTGAAAAAAAAAAAATATATATATATACACATATATGCACACATGCACAACACGCACACACTCATTCACTAGACACTCATTACTCACACACACACACATTTACATATGCATCTGAATACGTTAGCTCACCCTTGAACGCGACTGATTACTTTCAAATTGTATTATAAACTGGTGCAGGAATCAAATCTTTGACATCTCCACGCTCTAAGTCGTCAAAGTCAAAGTCTTACGATCCTTCCTTCCATTCCCTCCCTTTGCTACCCCCCCCCCCCCCGCAACCCAAACCTACAATCTTTGCCATCTGCGGGATCATCGCAGATAAAACGAATTAGGTAAAAGTAAATTTTGACAATATGACGGGAGAAAATGTAGAAACTACGTAGTTTTAACAGCCCCCCCCCCCCCCTTTAAAAAACGGCGTACGATATATGCGAAAACAAGGGAAATATGCTAGGCATTGCCTAGAATGTCAAGGCTCGAACGTTTTATCTTGGTATATCTCTTTTAAATCCCAAATCTAGGGTTGATTAGTATCCTCCCCATCCAACTGACCCTAAAGGGGATATATATATATATATATATATATATATATATATATATATATATATATGTATGTATGTATGTATGTATGTATAACAGCCGCCAAGGTATAGACGTTAATTAGTTGTCTTATTTTAGATCAGGATATACTTTTTAGTGAAAACTAAATTGGTAACGTGACGTTTTAGGGCTATTCGTCTTTACCTGCAGTTTTAATTACTGTGAAGAGGAGTGATAATGATATCCTTCCCTGACCTAATGAAAACAGACTTCGATTTATTTCCTTTAATGTCGTGATTTAACATATATTCATAGGTGACTGTTTTTAGTTTGTAGGTATCTTGATCTTTTCATGGTGTACCACAGAGATTTGTAACTGGATGTATTGAATTGGTGAAAATTTAGCGTAAAAACATATTGGATTTCGTTAGCAAGTGTATATATATAGAGAGAGATAGATAGGAGGAAAGAGGTAACAGAATGGGGAGTAACACGAGAAGACCAAGGCATAGACCAAGGACAAGATTGCTCAATGAAGTAACGTCGGGATCCATGACTGCAATCAGGGGTGCAGGATTAGAGTGACTGAAATGAGTAGAAGCCTGTAGTGGAATGATACAGGATAAGGACAAATGTAGATAATGTACGTAAATAAATATATAAAAATATAAATGCATTTATAGCTATATTTTTTCTATATATTCTTGTATATTGATATATATTTATATATATTAAGTATATATTTACTTATGTCAATATGTAAACGCACACATATAATATATATGTATATATATATATATATATATATATATATATATATATATATATATATATATATACACACACACATTTGTGTGTGTTCGTGTATCTGTGTGATGATATGATCTAATGAGTGATCGCGTTGGCCATTCATTTACATCTAATAAGAACGTAACTTGTCCCATAAGACAAAGTGTGTAACACTATATTGAGTTGATACAAAAGTGACTGAAAACAGTAACTGATAATTCCATGGATATAAGAATAAAAAGGACTAAGTTTGCCTTTATTGGAAGGGCTACTACGAGCCACACACTCTCGGGCGTGATCCCACTACTGCTCGACACGGGTGCTTTTGGCTGCTGGGTTTCCCCCCTGGCCCGGTTCACACCTCCTTAGTCAACCTGGACGCCCCTGGCTCCCCAAGGGTGGCCATATTGATGCCAAGCTTAGTGCGGACACCCAATCAACATGGGTGATCCCGCAGCAGTGATCCCCACCTCAAGCCATCCTATAGCCCAAGCTACCGAGTCGCCGGTTTACAGAGTCTCGCCACAGACCCCAGCGAGTATGATCGTGCTTGGAAGGACTTATAAACCTCTCATAATCAGAAAATACCGTCTTATATGGGAAGGAAGTTGCGAAAGGTCATATAGAAATCATGAAACGCTCGTGCACATACACACGCAAAAACATACAAATACATACATGCACAAGCAAAGATACACATACATACATGCATACACATACACAGCGGTAGCGGTACATGCAACTCCGGATAGTCACTTTCATTAACTGACGTATCAGAAACCTGTTATTTAAAGAGAGATTAGTTATTTATTCGTGATATTAATGGAAGCATTGCAAAAATTAACGAACTTTTTTATCAATATAATTTGCCATGTGGAATGTTTGATCGAATGTATATTTTGATACCAATAGTGCAATATAAGGACAATGGAGCGTGTTTGTTTTGTATAGTAATTTGTAAAGATTTATTAACATCAAATGAACTACAAGAAGGTACACAAAACTTTCCCAAATTATAATGAATTTATGACCATATTTCACAATGAAAGAGGCTATCAGTTCAGGGCTAAATTAGAAAGTATATTTGTAGATGAAACATATTCGCCAGATTCAAACTGTTTGACCTTTACAATTGTGCATAAGTGCATGTACTATCTTCATAAAGCGTAATAGAAAAAAAAGTAATGCAGTTACTCTACTACTACTATGTATAGTATGTATGTATGGTTGTATATCTATTTGATTTTATATATACATACATATCTATATCTATGTGTAAAAATATACATATATGCACACACACACATGCACAACACTCACACACTCACTCAGTAGACACTCATTACTCACACACACACATTTACATATGCATATAAATACGTTAGCTCACGCTAGAACGCGATTGATTACGTTCAAGTTGTATTATAAACTGGTGCAGGAATCAAATCTTTGACATCTCCACGCTCTAAGTCCTCTTACGATCCTTCCTTCCATTCCTTCCCTTTGCTCCCCCCCCCCCCCCCACACCGCAACCCAAACCTACAATCTTTGCCATCTGCGGGATCATCGCAGGTAAAACGAATTAGGCAAAAGTAAATTTTGGCAATATGACGAAAGAAAATGTAGAAACTACGTAGTTTTAACCCCCCCCCCTCAAAAAAACTCACAAAAAAAAACGGTGTACGATATATACGAAAACAAGGGAAATATGCCGGGCATTGCCTAGAATGTCAAGGCTCGAACGCTGTATCTTGGTATATCTCTTTTAAATCCCAAATCTAGGGTTGATTAATATCCCTCCCATCCGACTCACGCTAAAGGGGATATATATATATATATATATATATATATATATATATATATATATATATATATATATATATATATATATATATATATTCATATATAACAGCAGCCAAAGTATAGACGTTAATTAGTTGTCTTATTTTAGATCAGGATATACATATTAGCGAAAACTAAATTGGTAACGTGACGTTTTAGGGCTATTCGTTTTTACCTGCAGTTTTAATTACTGTGAAGAGGAGGGATAATGATATCCTTCCCTGACCTAATGAAAACAAACTTCGATTTATTTCCTTTCATGTCGTGATTTAACATATATTCATAGATGACAGTTTTTAGCTTGTAGGTATCTTGATCTTTTCATGGTGTACCACAGAGTTTTGTAACTGGTTGTAGTACATTGATGAAAATTTAGCGTAAAAACATATTGGATTTCGTTAGCAAGGGTATATATGTATATATATATAGAGAGAGAGAGATAGGGGGAAAGAGGTGACAGAATGGGGAGTAACACAAGACCAAGGCATAGACCAAGGATAAGATTGCTCAATGAAGTAACGTCGGGATCCATAACTGCAATCAGGGGTGCAAGACTGGAATGACTGAAAAGAGTAGAAACCTGCAGCCTGTAGTGGAATGATACAGGATAAAGACAAATGTAGATAATGTACGTAAATAAATATATAAATATATATATATATACAAGTGCCATAAATGCATTTATAGCTATATATATACTTTTTTTTAGTCTTGTATATTGATATATATTTATATATATTAAGTATATATTTACTTATGTGAATATGTAAACGCACACACATACGTTATATATATATATTTGTGGGTATTGGTGTATATGTGTGATGATATGATCTAATAAGTGATCGCGTTGGCCATTCATGTACATCTAATAAGAACGTAACATGCCTCATAAAACAAAGGGTGTAACACTATATTGAGCTGATACAAAAGTGACTGTAAACAATAACTGATAATTCCATGGATATAAGAATAAAAAGGACTAAGTTTGCCTTTATTGGAAGGGCTACTACGGGCCACACACTCTCGGGCGTGATCCCACTACTGCTCGACACGGGTGCTTTTGGCTGCTGGGTTTCCCCCCTGGCCCGGTTCACACCTCCTTAGTCAACCTGGACGCCCCTGGCTCCCCAAGGGTGGCCATATTGATGCCAAGCTTAGTGCGGACACCCAATCAACATGGGTGATCCCGCAGCAGTGATCCCCACCTCAAGCCATCCTATAGACCAAGCTACCGAGTCGCCGGTTTACAGAGCCTCGCCACAGACCCCAGCTGATATAATAACAATTTAAATTGATACATAAGCCTCAACTATTGTAATGCTTGTTTGGAAAATGTATCGCTATTATATTGCCAATAGAAATACCTTACTTTGAGGAGTATTACCTGTATTTCGTACATGATTTCGTACAAAACTTCCTTTTTTGTGATATAACCTTATTATGATAATGCATATTAATGTACGATTTTTATATATATATATATATATATATATATACATATATATATATATATATATATATATATATATATATATATAATAAGGTAATTCATTTTCCGCTAATAGATGTTTGATGGTTTATTCTTTCTTGAGTAAATTATGAGAGGAAAACTTGTACTTGAAATTGTATATAAATATTATCACTGTTATTTTAGCGAATAGAACCGCCATGATCTGAGGAATATTTCCTGCATTCCAAACATTAATACTCCGTATGTTATTTCTTGCAAGACTCTCTTCATTTAGTGTTATGTGATAAGTATAGTGAACTTAATTGGTTATTCTTTTTATGTTAATAGATATTTGATTGTTCAATTATTTCTTTGGTGTAACTATGGTGTTGATGTTGTATTACATTCTCCAAATGTATTGATAATGTGTGGAAAGAATATTTCATAAAACACAAAATCTGTGCAATTTGCATATTTTAACATATATTTTATAAACATACAGAAGAACTCATGGACAGGAATTAATCCGAAAAGGGAATTGGTAATATTAATGATACTGATGAGATGTGAATAAGCCTCATGCAAAAGCATTCTTTATCGCTCCCGTTCACTGTTAAAAAAAAAGGAAAACAGTGAAGCACATTCTTTCCTTTAGCAATGGATTTTGCCCCATGATTATATCTAGGCTGAACAGGGAGGTAAAAAGATAACAACGATAACTATACTTGACGAAAGCGTAACAATAGTAAAGTTATCCCTAACGTTTTCTTTGGTTGCCTGTTCGGATTCACAGATTACTTCCCTTCATTATTGTATTTTTTCGTAACATCAGCCTATAGTTTGTATAATACTGCTTGCAGGCAGCCTAAAATGATGTAAGTGCCAGGAATAGTTAGAAGTAAATACAGCTTCACTTTGATGCAATTTAAACATGTGGTCCAGAAAATCTTTCTAGTATGTTGTACTTGCTTCGGCAGTACATATACTAAAATTGGAACGATACAGAGAAGATTAGCATGGCCCCTGCGCAAGGATGACACGCAAAATCGTGAAGCGTTCCACATTTTTGATCGCATCTAACCAATTCGTCATTACTTTATATCTAGACTGTAATGTGAGACTGTAATAAATAACTGTTGGGTAATATCTAACGCAATCATTCTCTAAGACGTAGCAAGGGACTGACTGATGTTCGAAGCCAAGCCATCAGTATTCGTTCATTTTACTCTTATGAATATCTTAATTATCAAGTGATTTGCAGAATGTAAAGGTATATTACAGGTAGATAAACAGTAGGCAAACTTAGAAAAAAGGTGCATGTGTAATAAATTCCGTTCATCTACTCGCAGGAGTCATAATGTGGATTATCATAACTGAAAATGATTTGTCACAGATGTGACTACATTTGTTCGTACGACGAGAAAATGATGTATGACTACAACCACTAAGGTTTGGTGAGTGTATGGCAGACTAAAAACTGAATAAGCTCATTCCTATTAGCAGAGAATGTTCTGTGCTCCAAGAACTATGTGTATATGTATATTACCAAAGCTTTCTATGTAGATGTTAATTGTATTAGCACTTCTTGAATTTGATTTTGGTATTTGCTATAAATGATTGGATAGTTGCATAACTTACATTATACATTATTTAAGCAAAACCGTTAAATGTTTGAATCCTGCGCGGGACTCGAACTCAAGAGCTTTCTGCCAGGTGGATCACCTGTCCTCCCCGTCCCTGCGATACGTCATCAAGCAAAATTTAATCAAACTATTAATTTTGGATATGCACTTTAAATCGTATAAGGGCAAATGTTTTGTTTGAGTATTGACTCAAATAATGATTTATAAAAAGAAAAAAAGGGAAAAACTAGAAGGTAAAGATTTCCAATGTCTGGAATGTTCGGAGACGAACACTCATCTTCCTCACCAACTCTGATGAGAGTTAATTTGTATATTGACATGAATAATGCAACACTGTAACAAAGATAAGCATGAACATTATAAAATTATAGAAATCTAGATTGGAAAAAGGACTAAGTCTGCCTGTGTTGGCAGGGCTACTACGAGCCACACACTCTCGGGCGTGATCCCACTACTGCTCGACACGGGTGCTTTTGGCTGCTGGGTTTCCCCCCTGGCCCGGTTCACACCTCCTTAGTCAACCTGGACGCCCCTGGCTCCCCAAGGGTGGCCATATTGATGCCAAGCTTAGTGCGGACACCCAATCAACATGGGTGATCCCGCAGCAGTGATCCCCACCTCAAGCCATCCTATAGCCCAAGCTACCGAGTCGCCGGTTTACAGAGCCTCGCCACAGACCCCAGCAAGTATCAATGTGCTTGGAAGGACTTATAAACCTCTCATAATCAGAAAATATCGTCTTATATGGGAAGGAAGTTTATATTGAAATCATGAATACGCACGTACACATACACACGCAAACACATACACATACATTCATACACACGCAAAAATACACATACATACACACAGCGGTAGCGGTATATCCACCTCAGGATAATCACAACTTTCATTAACTGACGTATAAGAAACTTGCTATTTAAAGGGAAATAGGTAATTAATTCGTCATAGTAATGGAAGTATCGTAAAAATTGACTAACACATTTTTTTCATATATCATTTGCTATGTGGAATGTTTGGACGAATGCATAATTTGATATCAATAGTGCGACAGTAGGACAATAGAGCGTGTTCGTTTTGTATAGTAATTTGTAAAAAAAAAAAAAATAATAAAAAAAAATAAACATCCAGTGAACTACAATGAGGTACACAAAACTTCCCCAAAATATAATGAATTCGAAACTATGATTCACGATCAAAGAGGTTATCAGTTTAAGGCTGAATTAGGAGGTATTAATGTATTTGACAATATTCGTCTGATACAATCTGTTTGATATTTACAATTGTGCAGAAGCACATGTACTATCTTCATAAAGCATAATGGAAAAATATAAGGCCGTTACTCTACTGCTACTGTGTATAGGAAACATATATTGAATATATATGTATGTATGTTTGTATATATATTTGCCTTTATATATACATATAGATTGATGTATGTAAAAATATACATACACATATGCACAGACCCATACACACAACACGCACACACTCACTCACTCGGCACACTTATTGCTCACACAAACATTTACATATGGATATCAATACGTTAGCTCGCACTTGCACGTGATTCAGTACATTCAAATTGTATTATAATCTGGTCCAGGAATCAAATCTTTGACATCTCCATACTGTAAGTCCTCTTACGATCCTTCCTTCCATTCCTTCCCTTTGCCCCCCCCCCCACACACACACAAACACACACAACCATACCTATTTAGCGATCTGCGGGACATCACAGGTAAAACGAATTTGGCAAAAGTAGATTTTTTTTTAGAATAAACGTAGAAACTACGTAGTTTGAACATAGCCCCAGAAGAAGAAAAAACAGTGAACCATATATACGAAAATGAGGGAAATATGTCAGAAAAGGCTCGACTGTTTTATCTTGGTGTCTCACTTTTATATTCCAAATCTAGGGTTAATGAATATCTCTCCCATCCGACTCACCCAAAAGGAAATATTTATTTTAGAAATTAATCAATAAAAATTACAGCATCGAAGGTATGGACGTTAATTAGCTGTCTTATTTTAGATCAGGACAAACTTCTTATAAGTGAAAAATAAATTGGGAACACGACGTTTTAGGGTTTGCTTAATATTACCTTGCTCCAGGTGTAACCACGTCTTTGTGCGATCGCCCCTCACTTGACCACGAAGGTCCGATTGTGTGACGTCATTTATGACATGTCACCTTTTTCCACATAATGTTGATTCTATTCTCTATTTTTGGTGGCGTTATCAATACCCTAAAATATCATCCATTACCAAGTAATCTCAATCTCATTTCATTAGTTAACTATCGGTTTTCAATCATAATGTGATTTGTTTTTCACATCTTATAACTTCATTAATTACATGATACATAGTGTTGCTTGCGTATATTGATATCATCGGACACACATTGTGGAAAAACACATCAATTTCCATTTCATAGACAGATGTCGGTCATTAATCATCTCCAGACCATCTTGGTCACTCTAAGAAGCCATATACTTTGCGGACAGCAACACAACTTAAAGGTGAAAATAATTATAATATATATGCGATTAAAGCTGTGGAACGCCTCATTATTTTGCATGTCATCTTTGCTCAGGGGCCATACTAATCTTCTCTTTATCATTCCAATTTTAGTTTATGTACTGCCGAAGTACGTGAAAGAGGGTCTTCTAAGAGGATTTTGAATTTAATATATGGGAATAACATAACTTCAATTCAACCGACATTTTACATGTATCTCATGCAACCATATAGTCGATTTACTCTGGAAATTATACTTTTTCCAATGAAAATCAAACGCCGATTTCCTTTCCTGACCTAAAGAAAACAAACGTCGATTTATCTCTTTTCATGTCGTGATTTAACATATATTCATAGGTGACTGTTTTCATGGTGTGCTTCAGAGTTTTGTAACTGGTATTACACTGGTGAAAGATTAGCGTAAAGACATTCTGGATTTCGTTAGCAAAGGTGTGTATATATGTATATATAGATAAATAGAAAGAAAGAGGTGACAGAATGGGGACTAACTAACCAAGAAGGACAAGATTGCTCGATAATGTAACGTCGAGTTCCAGAACTGCAATCAAGGGTGCAAGACTGGAATGACTGAAAAGACTAGAAGCCTGCAGCCTGTAGTGGAAAGATACAGAATGAAGATAAATATAGATAATGCGCATAAATTAATATATATATATATATATATATATATATATATATATATATAAGTATATATATACATACAAGTGCCATGAATGCATATATAGCTATATTTTTTCTATATATTTTTTGTACATTAATATATATTCATATATTGATATATATATATATATATATAAAGTATATTATTTGTGTGAATATGTAAACACACACCTACACACATATAGTATATATATGTATGTGTGTGTGTTGCTGTATGTAATGATACGATATAAGAAGTGATCGCATACGCCATTCATGTACATCTAATAAGAACGCAATATGCCTCATAAGACAAACTGTGTAACACTATATTCAGTTGATGCAAAAGTTATTGAAAACTATAACTGATAATTCCATGAATATATGAATAAAAAGGACTAAGTATGCCTGTGTTGGCAGGGCTACTACGAGCCACACACTCTCGGGCGTGATCCCACTACTGCTCGACACGGGTGCTTTTGGCTGCTGGGTTTCCCCCCTGGCCCGGTTCACACCTCCTTAGTCAACCTGGACGCCCCTGGCTCCCCAAGGGTGGCCATATTGATGCCAAGCTTAGTGCGGACACCCAATCAACATGGGTGATCCCGCAGCAGTGATCCCCACCTCAAGCCATCCTATAGCCCAAGCTACCGAGTCGCCGGTTTACAGAGCCTCGCCACAGACCCCAGCAAGTGATAAAGTTCTTGTAGTGAATAATAAACCTCTCCGGGTCAAAAAGTATCACCTTTATTTAGATAGAGTGAGTAATGGCAGGTTATAAGAACACATATATGATAATTACACATACATGCATCCATGCACATTCAATATATATGTATATATAAATATACGTATATAAATAAAAGTTTTAGCACACACATATATATAAACATTTATATATATATATGTATGTATACGTATATATGCATATATATTATAAAAATATATAGCATGCATGTGTGCACATATAAAGATTGATTTACTTATACTTATATATAAACCTACACGCATACATGTATATATATATATATATATGTGAGGTGTTTGTGTATGCCCATATTTACCTATACAGATACACACACAAACACACGCACACATATATATGTATATATCTATATGTAGATAGAGAGAGCGGAAAACACAGCAAAAATAACGCATGGCCAGAGAGGCCATGTGTGGCCCGACCATAATCTCGCGGCTGTTATCACCGTTATGTTCGTGCAGCACATTTGTTTTAGTCATTGAATCCCGGTGCATCAACCATAGCGCTGTATGTATGTGTATATAGGTATATGTAAATGTATATGTATATGTACCTATGTATATATATAACCATATTTCCCCTATACACACACATATATATATATATATATATATATATATATATATATATATATATACATATATATATATTGATATATGTGTGTGTTTGTGTGTATGTATCTGTATATTTGTATACGTATATCTAAATACGTATATATATACATATAAACCTATATATATATAAATATACATATATATATGTACATTCATATATATACATATAACCATACACGTATTAAAATGTATATATACAAATATACATATATAAATGCATATATGCACGCACTCACATACACAACACGCACTCCCCTCTCCCACCCAACTCGATCTGCGGGACATCAAAGGTAAAATGAATTCGGCAAAATTAATTTTAGCAATATAAAGAGAGGGAATGTAGAAACAACATGTTTATAACACCCCCCAAAAAAAAAAAAAAAAAAAAAAAAAATAATAATAATAAATAAAAATAATGGTGCCTGCATATGCGAAAGCAGTGCTACTGAAAAGAAGGAATATATACCGGGCAGTACCGGGAATATCGAGCCTCGAACGCTCGCCTGCCGCATGGACTGGTTCGGAAAGGTACAATTCATGAATTAGAAATTAAGAACTTTATGGATAACAATATAAATTGGAGGTAAGAATAATGAAGTGTAAGCGATTAAAAATGTGGAACGCTTCACGATTTTGCGTGTCATCCTTGCGCAGGGGCCATGCTAATCTTCTCTGTATCGTTCCAATTTTAGTATATGTACTGCCGAAGCAAGTACATAAATGACGGTCCTATAAGACGATTTTGAATTTCATTTATGGGAGTAACATTTTTCTATGTAACCGACATTTCTCTATCTCACGCATCCATATAATAGATTTACTTTAAATGAAATCAAACGTCGATTTTCTTCCTTGTCGTAATGACAACAAACTTTGATTTATTTCTTTTCCGCTCGTGACTCCACATATATTCAGAGACGACTGTTTAGGGTTGTAGGTCGTTGATTTCATTATAAATCAACTAGGTTTGGCAACAGATGAAAAAAATGTATCCAAGGGTAAAAGGACTAAGTCTGCCTGTGTTGACAGGGCTACTACGAGCCACACACTCTCGGGCGTGATCCCACTACTGCTCGACACGGGTGCTTTTGGCTGCTGGGTTTCCCCCCTGGCCCGGTTCACATCTCCTTAGTCAACCTGGACGCCCCTGGCTCCCCAAGGGTGGCCATATTGATGCCAAGCTTAGTGCGGACACCCAATCAACATGGGTGATCCCGCAGCAGTGATCCCCACCTCAAGCCATCCTATAGCCCAAGCTACCGAGTCGCCGGTTTACAGAGTCTCGCCACAGACCCCAGCAACTATTAGTGTTCTCGCAATGTCATATAAACTTCAAATAATCATAAAGTATGCCTTTATTTAGACGATGTGAGTAATGGCAGGTTATAAATAGAAAACACATGAGAATTACACATACATGTACACACATACAGACACACCTAATGCGTTTCGACATGCCTAATATATTGTATGTATTTCGTATGTATGGCAGTATTTGTCTGCATTCTTAATTATTTTATTAAAGAGCAAATTGGCTGTGGAAATACAACAAATGTGTTTTAGGCAACGCAGTCAGTATGCAAGGGATTTTTGTAGTTGGTTAAAGACTAAAAAGAAGAAAAATGAACACGAACAAAATTGAATACAGCAGTCGAGTCTCACTGGCTTACTAATTGAGATTCAGATAAAGTGCATCAAAGAGATTTCTTATCTCTTTTATATATGTGATAGTGGCCATATGTGAATGCTTTTGGTATTTTAACATTTCTATTTTCCATATTTAACCATTATAAAATAATGAAAAAAAATAATATATAATATATTCTTCGAAGACCTACTGGTACATGGATGGTCAAATATTATGAGCTAAGAACTAGCTAGATAAGGTTCAAGATTGCGTTTTTGTGTGTATCTACCTATCTATTGTTCTCTCTCTGTATATATACATATATACACATGTATATATACATTTATGGTGATTTATTTCCATATGCCAATATATATACATATATATATACATATATCCATATTGACACATATGAATATATATATATATATACATATGTACACACATATACGTATAAATGCATATATGTATATACATATATATATACATTTACACATAAATATTCATATATAAATATATATATAGAAGATAGATACAAATATACATGTGTGTACGTTCAAATACCAATTTTTTGCATATATTTGTATATATGTATATAAAAATACATTTATTTACTTACATATCTATTACACACGCACGCACACGCACACACAAATGTACACACATATCACACACACACACACACACACACACACATATATATATATATATATATATATATATATATATATATACGCATATACATACATAAACATACATAGGGAAACACATATTTACACACATATATATGTATGTACATATGTAAATATTTTATATATGTATATATCGCTATATATATCATATATATATATACATACATACATATATATACATATATATATTTGTATACATACATATGTGTATGTATATATATTAATGTATATAAATTCAAACATACATGCATGCACATATATAAATATGCATATATATATATACGTACACACACACACACACACAATATATATATATGTATGTATATATATATATATATACATACATATACATATACATTTACATATATATATGCATATAATATACATATAATTATTCACATACATATACATATGCATAAATATGTCGACATACACATTACACACACAACCCGCACTCACATACACACAACACGCACCTCCCCTCTCCCATCCAAACAACTGCTGGGCATCAAAGATAAAATGAATTCGGCAAAATTAATTTTAGCACTATAAGGAGAAGGAATGTAGAAACATAGTTATAACATACCCCCAGAAAAGAAAATCACGATGAACAGCT
>NW_028234437.1:2720436-2725436 GCF_977035675.1 Penaeus japonicus
TAGTGGGATCACGCCCGAGAGTGTGTGGCTCGTAGTAGCCCTGTCAACACAGGCAGACTTAGTCCTTTTTGCAATCTAGTACGTATAATATTTCTATATATTCATTTTATAATGTTCCTGCTTCTTATTGTTGTTATAGTGTGACATGTTTGCCAATATACAAACTAACTCTCATCAATTTCCCGTAATTTCACTACGGGAAATTACGTTTATTATTATTATTATTATTATTGTGTGAGAGGCAATAATCAAACAAAACATATGACTTTAGAAGATTTAAAATGCACATCCTATATGACTAGTTTGACTAATTTTTGCTTGTTGACGTATCGTAGGGATGGGGAGGTGGGGTAGGGAGGATGGGTGACCTACCTGGCAGAAAGCTTTTGAGTTCGAGTCTTGTGCAGGATGTAATGTTTAACGATTTTGTTTAAGCAACTTAAGTCATGCAACTATCCAATCATTCATAACAAAAGCAAAAATGCTATTACAAGTCACTTCTACTTAGAAAGCTTTATTTTATTAAGATCCATATGCACATAGTTATAAGAGTGCAGAGCATTCTCTGCTAATAGGAATGAGCTAATTCAGAATTTAGTCTGCCATACACTCACTAAACCTTAGTGACCGTAGCCATACATCATTTTCTCGTCGCACGAACAAATGTAGTCACATCTGTGACAAATTATTTTCATATATGACCATCCACATTATCACTTGTGCGAGGAGACTAACGGAATTTATTATATATATATTTTTTTTCTTTCTTCAAAGTTTGTTCTATTTATCTACCAGTATATTTAACTACACATTTTACAAATCACTTGATAATAAAGGTATTCACAATATTAAATAAATGAGTAATGATATTCACAATATTAAATAAATGAATAGTGACGGCTTGGCTTCGAACGCAAGTCAGTCCCTTGCTACGTCTCAGAAAGTGATTGCGCTAGATATCACCCAACAGTTACTTATTACAGTCTTACATTACAGTCTAGATACAAAGTAATGACCAAATAGTTAGATGCGATTAAAAATGTGGAACGCTTCACGATTTTGCGTGTCATCCTTGCGCAGGGGCCATGCTAATCTTCTCTGTATCGTTCCAATTTTAGTATATGTACTGCCGAAGCAAGTACACTCTGTTACCAAGCTTTTCTGGGCCAGATGATAAAGTCGTATCAAAGTGAAGATGTGTTCACTTTAAACTATTCTTAGTACTTACATTAGCGTAGGCTGTCTGCAAGCTGTATTATACAAACTAAAGGCTGAAGATACGAAAGAAATACAATAATGAAAGGAAATCATCTGCGAATCCGAAGAAGCAACCAAAGAAAACGAAAGGGGTAACTTTACTATTGTAACATTTTTCTCGTTCATAGTTACTACCCTTTTACCTCTTTCTCAAATTTGAGAAATATTTTTTGAACAAAACCTATGACTAGAGGAAATAAAGTACTTCACTCTTTTCCTTCTACTTTTTTTTCTTTAATTGGATAGGAGTGAAAAAGAATGATTTTGCATGAGGCTTATTCACATCTTATCAGTATTATTAATATTACCAATTCCCTTTTCAGATTCATTCCTTTTCATGAGTTTCTCAATCTTCCGTTTTCAAGTATATATGTATATATGTATATATATATATATATATATATATATATATATATATATATATATATATATATATATATATATATATATATATATATGTTCGTGTATTAATATGCATGTTTTTAAATATATGTTAAGATATGCAAAATGCACAGATTTTATGTTATATGAAATATTCTTTCCACACATAACCCTCAATACACTTTTTGAAAGTAATGTAACATCAAAACCATACTTTCACCAAAGAAATAATTAAACAATCAAATATCTATCAACAATTATAAATCTCGAACATTACCACCAAGTATCTTAATCAGGTCAGTTCTTCTAAGGTACACCATACTTTTCACTTCCAACTAAATGAAGAGAGTCTTGTACGAAATAACATACGGAATACAGGCAATATTCCTCTGATTATGGCTTTTCTATCCCCTAAAATAATAGTGATAATGTTTATATATAATTTCAAGTACACGCTTTCTCATATAGTTTACCAAAGAAAGATTAAACCATCAAACATCTATTAACGAAAAATGAATTACCCAATTTTACAATTCTGTCACAATGAAAAATAGAGAATTAATTAAGAAACTTCTGCACAAAATCAAATACGAAATACAGGTAATACTCCTCAAAATATGGTATTTCTAATATAATAATAATGTTTATATACAATTCCAAACAAACATTACAATAGTTGAGGCTTATGTACAATTTAAAACTCTAATTATACTAGCTTGGGTCTGTGGCGAGGCTCTGTAAACCGGCGACTCGGTAGCTTGGGCTATATATACAGCCATATATATTACACATATATATGTATATATATTTTTTATATGTAGAGAGATAGAGAGAGCCCACAGATGTAGCAGCGGACACCACAGCAAAAATAACGCATGGCCAGTGAGGCCATGTGTGGCCCGACCATAATCTCGCGGTTGTTATCGCCGTTATGTGCGTGCAGCACATTGGTATTAATCATCGGATCCCGGTGCATCAGCCATAGCGCTTACAATATATATATATATATATATATTAATATATGTGTGTGTTTGTGTGTATGTATATATGTGAATATGTATATGTATATATATCCATATTTCCCTTACACACACATAAATATATATACATATATATACATATACATACATATATATGTTTACGTGTATGTGCATCTGTATATTTGTATATGTATATCTAAATATATATATATATATATATATATATATATATATATACATACATATTTATACATACATATACATACATCTATGTATATGTATGTATATATACCCATATATATAAATATACATATATGTACATACATATATACATGCATATAACTATACACGTATTAAAATGTACATATACAAATATACATATATAAATGCATAGATGCATGCACATACATACACACAACTCTCCCACCAACCAACCCGGAGATCTGCGGGACATAAAAAGAATTCGGCAAAATTAAGTTTAACAATATGAAGAGAGGGAATGTAGAAACAACTTGTTTATATCATATCCCCAGAAAAAAAAAATAATAATAACGGTGCACAGCATATACAAAGGCAGTGTTAATGAAAAGAAGGAATATATGCCGGGCAGTAACGGGAATGTTGAGCGTCGAACGATCGCCTGCCGCATGGGCTGTATCGGAAAGGTACAATTAAGGAATTAGAAGTTATGAACTTTAAGGATAACAATATAAATTGGACGTAAGAATAATGAACTGCATGCGATTAAAAATGTGGAACGCTTCACGATTTTGCGTGTCATCCTTGCGCAGGGGCCATGCTAATCTTCTCTGTATCGTTCCAATTTTAGTATATGTACTGCCGAAGCAAGTACATGAAATATGGTCCTTTGAGACGGTTTTGTCTTTCATTTATGGAAATTGCATTTTTCAATATAACAGACACTTTATTTGGAACTCAAGCAATATCTAGTCGATTTAATCTGAAAATTATATTCTTTCCAATGAAAATTAAACGTCGATTTTCTTTGCTGCCGCGATGAAAACAAATTTCGAATTATTTCTATTCCTGCCGTGAAATAACATATATTCATAGGTGAGTGCTTAGGGATGTGCGGCATTGATATAATCATAAATTAAGTAGGTTTTGTATTATATGGAAATGGGTATCCATTGGTAAAAGGACTAAGTCTGCCTGTGTTGGCAGGGCTACTACGAGCCACACACTCTCGGGCGTGATCCCACTACTGCTCGACACGGGTGCTTTTGGCTGCTGGGTTTCCCCCCTGGCCCGGTTCACACCTCCTTAGTCAACCTGGACGCCCCTGGCTCCCCAAGGGTGGCCATATTGATGCCAAGCTTAGTGCGGACACCCAATCAACATGGGTGATCCCGCAGCAGTGATCCCCACCTCAAGCCATCCTATAGCCCAAGCTACCGAGTCGCCGGTTTACAGAGTCTCGCCACAGACCCCAGCAAACATTTAGGTAATTGGAATGAATCATAGACATATTCTATAAACAATTTAACGTTAGTTACTGCAAGATACACAGAGAAAACTTATATGTATATTGTTCACGTGCATGCACACGCAAACACACTGTGTATGTATTTTTTTCTTCAATGTACATATATATATTATATATTATATATATTACACATATTATACATATATATATTATATATATTATATATCATATATATCATATATGTTACATATGATATACATTATATATTACACATATGTGTGTTTGAGGGTGAGTGTGTGTGCGTGCGCGTGCGCGTGCGCGTGCGCATGCGTATGCGTGAACAGGTACACGTAAATACACTATACACACACATATATATGTATACATATATACTTTAATTTATATATGTAATTTATATATACATATACATACGTATATATATATATATATATATATATATATATATATATATATATATATATATATTATACATACACGCATATGAATGTGTGTGTGGTTTGAAACATCCTTTAAGAATTGTAGAAAGCAGTTTATGATTATTTTGTAATATTATCAGACTTGAGGCACAAATAACTGTGTGCAATGCGACCTGCCTAAGATCCGGTACTACTAAATATATTGTATTATTCATATATGTAGGTATCTCTGTATCACGGGCAGAATAAAAAAGGGCAGAAGTAAATCTTAGCAATGTTTAGAGAGAAAATCTAGAAACTTTACGGTTCAATAAACTTCCAAAAGACATATGATAAACTGCATATATGAAAAAGGAATAAAACCCGGTAATTCTTAGATGTCGGGTCTCGAACGCTCGCCCCTCACGTACATCGGCCCACAAAGATAATATTAATTAATAACAAGCTAAGTAATTTCTTCACAAGCATATGTCGCAAGTAAGAATAACGAAGTGCATG
>NW_028234437.1:2730436-2745436 GCF_977035675.1 Penaeus japonicus
AATAACATATTTTTTCCCTATATTTGTGAATTTTTACTTAACTTGCGTGTGTATAAGTATAAAAAGTGTGTGTGTGTTTGTGCATGTGTGTGTGTGTGTGTGTGTGTGTGTGTGTGTGTGTGTGTGTGTGTGTGTGTGTGTGTGTGTGTGTGTGTGTGTGTGTGTGTGACTGAGGGTCATAATGATTATTTTTAAGTCTTATATCACTTTGGAAATTTCATCTTTACCTTATGTGACCTTTCCATTTTTTTTTTTCACAAGCATGTATTCCGGAAAAAGTCCATGGAGGGAAGAGGTTGTTCACATTACACTTTGTAGATATTGCTGTATGTTGGCGCATATAAGAGAAAACGTTTATTTGTGGGGTGATTAAGTTAAACATGAGGTATTATTATAAGATATACAAAGTAGATATAAGATTATAAGCATCCTTGTTATATCATAATCTCTAATTATTCCATGTTTTTTTTCTCATATTGATTTGCTTTATCTTTATTTTCATTTGAACTAATGCGTGGATGTCATTGAGCATTCACTGCCTATTCATTGTCTTGTTTTTAATTCTAACGTATCTATAAAGCGAGCTTTAATGTTAGTTTTATGAATATTTTATAGGTTACCGAATGGTGATTATAGTTCGGTAATTCTTTTAGCTTTTAGTGTCTTCACATCGTATGGATGTGTGTGCCTGTGTGCCTGTGTGTGTGTGTGGGGGGGGGGGGGGGGGGGGGGGATATATTCTGATTTGGAAGTTCTAAATCACTTTGATAGTTTAATCTAAGCTCTAATATTCTGCTATATATTTCCTTTACTCCTTGTTTAAGAAGTTCAACTAGTATTGGAGCTGTGTTGTTGTTTTTATTTATTTGGCCTAGTGTATGGATATAATAAGTCGTTGAGCATCCACTGAATATCCCTGTCTGTTCATTGGGTTATTTTTAATTCTAGCATATCTGTGATACGTGCTTTGAGGATTTTTTTTTTTTTTTATGGATATTTTATAGATTCTTGAACGTGTACTTGAATGTCGGTAATTCTTTTATTCTTTATTGTCATATTTATCGTATATTGAGAATTATTGTTTGCAGACGCTTAGACATAAAAAAATAAATAAATATAGTTTTCAGATTTACTGCCGCAATCTCTCCTTCATCTAGAATAAGATGTGAACTAATGCCATCTTTTTCAGGTTTTATTCATTTTTTCATATCTTTTGGTACCCTATTTATTTAAATCTACTGTAATATATGGAACGTCTACAATTGTTATGTTTGTCCCTGTATGTAGTTGTTCGCTTGATTGAAATGAAAGTCTTGTATCAACTTGATTAATTAATATTTACAGTATGTGACCTTTCCATTGAATTTCTTCACTTCTTATATATGTATATATATATATATATGTTTTTATTTTTTTATTATTATTTATCTATTCTTTTTAGCCATTGCGAGCCTCCTCTTTGTTGCCGTAAGTCCGATGTCGGAGATAAGAGGTTCATTTATATTTAACGATACATTTGCGCACATCTTTTTTATTCTTTTTATCATCTTATTCTAATCTTAAACTTGTTTATTCTATCTTGTCTTCGACTGGCGTCATTTTATACCGTAATGTCTGGAACGTCTACAATTGTTGTGCTTGTCTCTGTGTGTGGTTGTTTACCTGAGTGATACACGTCGAAATGAAAGTCTTATTTTACTTTTATGATTTAATATTTAATGTATGTGACCTTTTTCATTCGATTTTTTCACTTCTATATATATTTTTATCTATATATTCCGAGCTTTCTCTTTGTTACCTTAAATCTGTTGCCGGGAATTATAGCTTTTGCACATTTTTTTAAAATTTCCTTTTTTCTTGTTTATTGTCTTTTTGCAACTTTGCTGATTATAGCTTGCCTTCGATGTGCGTCATTTTTCATGTCGTTACAGTGTTTCAATATTTTTTTTATATATACCGCAAGAAGAATAACACTTTTATATTTATATTCTTATTCACATAATATTCCATATGTAGCTTCTCTTAACGTTTTCTGGCTTCTGCGTGATCTTATTTCTTTCATATCGTGTGTGTGTGTGTGTGTGTTTGTGTGTGTGTGTGTGTGTGTGTGTGTGTGTGTGTGTGTGTGTGTGTGTGTGTGTGAGAGTGTGTGTGTTTTTGTTCAAGTAAGTTTTTTTGTTCTATATATTTTAATCCCTTTCTCCTTTTTCAAATCTAATTTCTTTAATCATTACTCAAAGCGATTTATAAATAACTTCGGCGAGATGGTGTGGTGTACCATCTCTACATATACCCTCTAATATTCTGCAATATATTTCATCTACTCCTCTTGTGTAGGAATTGAAACTGATAATGGAGCTATCTGTACAGGATCGAATGCGTTTTCAAAATCTACGAATGTTTTACACGTGTGGTTTTTCACATTCGTTTCTTTTGTGTTTTTATATTTATTTGGCCTATTGTATGGATATAATATGACGTTAAGCATCCGCTGTAGAACCTTGCCTGTTCATTGGGTTGTCTTTAATTATAACGTATCTCTGATGTGGGCTTTGATTTTTTTTTTTTTTTTATGAATATATTATAGATTACTGAATGGGTGCTTATATGTCGGTATTTTTTTTATGTTTTTAGTTTCATACTTTCTTGTTTATTGTATCATTATAATTCCGTAGATTCTATCTTGTCTTCGAATGCTGTCATTATCATGTCATTACAGTGTTTCATAATTTTCTCTTCTATTTACTTAAGGAATAATTTATTTTTTCTTCTTCTTCTGTACGTCGTACCCCAAATGTAACTTCCCTTAACGTCTCACTGAATTGGTAGTTAATTTGCTATATCTCAAGAATTTCTTCGAGAGATGAGTATTATTTTCTAATGTTAACGGTTGGCTTCTGCATCATCTCATTTCTTTCATATCGTACATACATATCGGTTATAATAAGATATATCTTAACAGCGTATATATATGTGTGTGTGTGTGTGTGTGTGTGTGTGTGTGTGTGTGTGTGTATTTGTATTTGTATTTGTGTTTGTTTGTACTTGTATATATTTATGATCTAGTGTTATGAAATAATAATCGCTTATGACTTATATAATAATATTTATTTATTTTTAACATTGATAATATGTATTCATAGTTATCCATTATTTGTATGTGTAATTATTTTAGACGTAGTATTTCTTCACATAACCATAATAATATATTAATTCGTGGACCAGGGTCTTGATTCTCCTACCCCTATGGTCCCATTTCATAGTAAATGTGTAGTCGAAATATGGATAGTGACGGAAATGGGGAGGAGGGTGTCTCCCCTCTAGAGGCTTGTTGTTGTTGTTGTTATTGTTGTTGTTGGGTGTGTGTGTGTGTGTGTGTGTGTGTGTGTGTGTGTGTGTGTGTGTGTGTGTGTGTGTGTGTGTGTGTGTGTGTGTGTGTGTGTGTGTATGTGTCCGCTGTGCCTAGCTAGGCTAGACCACTAGCTAGCTAGCTAACTACCTAGCTACCTACCTACCTACCTTACTTACTTATCGACCGACCGACCTATATTGTAAATTTCCATATTTCGAGACTATGATTATAACCCCTTAGCCCCCATCATATTTTGAACCCGGTTTCTGATATTCTAATAATTTTATTTTTTTGGTTTTAATTTAATTCTTTTATTTTTTACAGTCACCTGAGAGTATCAGCCTGGCGAGAAACCTGATGAATCGTGGCGATGTGATCTCCCATGATGAACTGTACTTTATATTCGAATTGAAGACTGACTTACTAACAGGTCTATTGGAAGCTATACCGTCCGAGATCAGAAAAAAATATTTTGAGACAACCGAAATGTTCTACAAACATGTATTCAAGCACTTTTGTGATAATGGTAGGTATAAACGTTACAGAAATAAAATAATAAGCATAACAAAATCACCGCAAACGGATGGATTAACGTTGAAGAATAATCAAAGACATTTTAAATTAATAAATACGTGTATATTGTGATTAATTAAAAAAAAAAAAAATTCAGTCCTTACAAGAATAATAATTTTGTAACTACTGTAACTAATTGCGTAACCTTTCTTTAACCCTTTCAGAGACCGAAATCACCAACGCAGACGAAAATATTCGGCAGTGCATTCGACGTGAAATATCACACTTGGAAAACCACCCAGGGGCCGACCCACGCCCACTCGCCTACATGGTTCACATTTACGTCGACGATGAACGGAGGATGCACATGTATAACGAATTAATGCTTCTCAAAGTGCAGGGAAATGTCCAGGGAAGTACGTTGTCAGAGATGGATAACGCCATCAATTACTACCATAGGGCCGTGCTCAATACTCCAGGTTCTGGCAATCCGGTACAGGCGGCCGCACCTGAGGTCCCAAAGAGCCATTTCGCCATCCCCCAAGTCCCCGCGATCAAACACCATACAAATAAATCCATGCCGATCAAAAGCCTCACTCCATCGACAGGGAAAATTTGTAAGAAGTCTAATTACACCTCAGGTTATGTGTCATCGTCGGGAGAAATGTCCGAGAGTTTATTGGACGTGGGTCCATCCGTGATCGAAAGGTTCCCAACGGAAACCGTTGATACATATGGTAAAAATATCAATTATCAATTTGATCGTACATTAAAGCCGGGAAACATGAGATCTAGTGTCCTAGTGTCTAATAAGTATTTCAGTATTAATATGGACACCCTGCACTCCCAATGGGCTGATCACATGAACACTATTCCTAATAAGATTAGCTACCCGGTGATAAAGAAAAGCGAGAGAGAGCAATGGAAAAGGAATAGCTACTTATACACCTGCAGGAATCTTATGAAGAGAGGTCATATCAGTCACAGAGAGTTGCTGCTTTACGACAGGAAATATTCCAAAATTTTGGATGGAGACGATGATATCCCGTCATAGTCACGCAAGAGAAAGCACCACGACGCTCACGACAGGACGAGGGCGAAGAGGAAAAGGTTCTCATCTGTCGTAAACCACGACAGTGATTCGTCCTCGACGTCGGACAGCCTCGACGACCGTGACAGCGAACAAGGAACGGGAAGGGGTACAGGCCTTCCCAACTACGAGAACATCATGGATTACCAACACCCCGGAGAGGCGGCCCTGAAGTACATCAATTCGGTAGACGATACCGTAGAGCCCATCAACGATAACGAAATTTGCTACGAAATTCCTCTCCAGAAGTGGCCCTATGTCCCACACACCAGAGAACTAGGGTGCTTCGTCCCGAGAGGTTTAGGTCTACCAAAACGCCCCGGGACCGTCAAGGTGACCAACCTCGAAGCCTTTGCGTATGATTACCTCTCAACGCTGTCAGTTCGAGCAAGGCATAGAGGTGAGAGTGTTCGGCCAGATGGGCCCTTGAGGGCCCAGCGCACCAAAATATTAAAGAAAAGCATCAGGGCCCAAAAGAGACAAACACACGGGGACGATCACCCGGTCACCATGAACGAATGCATCATAGACGACATTGCGGACCCAGTTTCACTACTGTGGGAGGCGATGCCAAAACACATAAAATCAGGATCTATCACCCTCATGCACTATAGGGTGATAGCATCCGCATGTCGTAACCTGTTCTCTCTGGGGTGGGACATTCCACCCACTTGACAAGAAAAGCCAGGGATCCGAAGGACATGGCAAAAATAATAATGATGATGGGTTTCAAAAAATTTGGCCAAATGAACTTTACTCTCGCTGACAATAGCGCCAGCCAGTGTTGCCGAAACGGTTCACAATGTAGAAGACATAGCGAACGAACAATCAGACATTGATGAAAGCCGAAAGTCGTCCGACGACAGCAATATCGCGGTGAGGGACGATGACAACAGCAGTGACCCCGATGTCAGAAAAGAGACTTCCAATACAGAAAGCGACCACGAGAAAGAAAACAATGACGACAAAGGCAGCCAAGACAACACTACCGCCACCGCCACCGCCAACGCCACCGTCACCGCCAACGCCAACGACAACGACGACGCCACCTCCACCGCCTTCCTCGACGCCAAAGCCAACGCCGCCGCCGCCGCCTTTCTCGACGCCATCGCCATCGACCCGACGGGAGAGTGCTCTGAAGCACCCATGGACATAAGCTCCCAAATTTTTTCCCGGCACTATGTATCGGGAAAACTCCCAGATCATATCTGCATCACATGCAATGAATATCACTCCAAAGATACAAAATGTAATGTATACTGATCTCTGTATGATATCAGTTATTGTATTTACATTTTGTATCTTTGTAATATATTCTTTTCATATGATATGATATAATGAATTGTGTATATGCTATGTTACGTCATAACATATCACAGGTGTACATTATTCGCATCATTATTATTTTTTATATTGCTCTCATTATGTTTGTATCTCCTTGACATAACAATATATGATATTCTGTGTAATTCTCATCTGTTAATCTGGAATTTATTTTTATGTGCTCATCCATATGATATAATATTGTTATATTTACATCAACAATATTTTTGTCTTGTATTATATAATGTTTTATTAAAAACTAACATTTTTATTTTTAATACCGTTCGACACTTTGTTTTATATACAATTTCCATATTTACATATATATATATATATATATATATATATATATATATTCTTAATAAAATACTTGTAACTTAATAACAAGTTGCTTTTTGCCCTCCCCCTAAAACAGTAATACTTCTATCACATTGAGTATAAAGAAAAAAAAAATGAGTTGATATGGACCATAAACTACAATTTTAGTCAACAGCAGAATTGAAGGAGCCTGTGATATGACAGATATAAATTTATAAAAACAGTAAAACACACAAAATAAAATATCACAAAAATGTCTCTAGCTCTACATTGAGTGACATAAAAGGGAGTGGGAAATAGCAAATTATGTTGCAGAAGCTGCCTTGATCAGAAATAAAACTCATCCTGGAGCCTGTATAGGCAAATCTATCCCCCGTTGGAAATGGGTTAACATATTTCATAAAATACGATTATTGGAAAACGAATATGAACATACACAAAATAGTTCTGAAACCAAAAGAAAAAAGAAAAACCGAACCATCCACTGCCCCACGGGTCAGCTTACTTCCAGGATTCATTGAAGAAAATATGTTGAACGAGATAGATAATGAATGGAGACTACTTAGAAATACAGACAGATCTTGAAGTAGCTGAAAGTATTGACACAGACAGACTCTGGTAAACCATTGCGGAGATGAAAAGAGGAGATGGATCACGAATGTACCCTCACTTGTCTTATTTCGTTTATTCTGTATTTTGCCTTCCGCATTCAAGTTCAGCCGCTGAGAGAATATGTTCAGTAGTTAACAACATGAAGATCAAGCGGAGAAATGCACTTTCCAAAAAAAAAAAAAAAAAAAAATGGGTTGTATTGTTCCATAGTTTTCTTATTAAGGTAGGGGAAGAAAGAAATCGGAGTTTGCTTTCAGAGCTTGGTGCTTGGACTGTATTTTTCCATCGCGGGTAAAGGAAAAATGACTCATCTTATTTTTAGTCGAGACTTGAAAATAAAAACATAACTCCAATTACAAAGTAAATCGGAAAATAAATCGTGAATTTCTTTTATATTGATGAATATCAAAATCCTCTTTAAGGACATATTTGAATGTACTTGCTTCGGCAGTACATATACTAAAATTGGAACGATACAGAGAAGATTAGCATGGCCCCTGCGCAAGGATGACACGCAAAATCGTGAAGCGTTCCACATTTTTAATCGCATGCACTTCGTTATTCTTACTTGCGACATATGCTTGTGAAGAAATTACTTAGCTTGTTATTAATTAATATTATCTTTGTGGGCCGATGTACGTGAGGGGCGAGCGTTCGAGACCCGACATCTAAGAATTACCGGGTTTTATTCCTTTTTCATATATGCAGTTTATCATATGTCTTTTGGAAGTTTATTGAACCGTAAAGTTTCTAGATTTCCTCTCTAAACATTACTAAGATTTACTCTTGCCTTTTTTTTTATTCTGCCCGTGATACAGATACCTACATATATGCATAATACATATAATATATATATTAGACCCGGCTGCTAGTTAGGCAGGTCGCATTGCACACAATTATTTGTGCCTCAAGTCTGGTAGTATAATTTCACAATAATCATAAACTGCTTTCTACAATTCTTAAAGGATGTTTCAAACCACACACACATTCATATGCGTGTATGTATAATATATATATATATATATATATATATATATATATATATATATATACGTATGTATATGTATATATAAATTACATATATAAATTAAAGTATATATGTATACATATATATGTGTGTGTATAGTGTATTTACGTGTACCTGTTCACGCATACGCATGCGCACGCGCACGCGCACGCACACACACTCACCCTCACCCTCAAACACACATATGTGTAATATATAATGTATATCATATGTAACATATATGATATATATAATATATGATATATATAATATATATATGTATAATATGTATAATATGTGTAATATATATAATATATAATATATATATGTACATTGAAGAAAAAAATACATACACAGTGTGTTTGCGTGTGCATGCACGTGAACAATATACATATAAGTTTTCTCTGTGTATATTGCAGTAACTAACGTTAAATTGTTTATAGAATAGGTTTATGATTCATTCCAATTACCTAAATGTTTGCTGGGGTCTGTGGCGAGACTCTGTGAACCGGCGACTCGGTAGCTTGGGCTATAGGATGGCTTGAGGTGGGGATCACTGCTGCGGGATCACCCATGTTGATTGGGTGTCCGCACTAAGCTTGGCATCAATATGGCCACCCTTGGGGAGCCAGGGGCGTCCAGGTTGACTAAGGAGGTGTGAACCGGGCCAGGGGGGAAACCCAGCAGCCAAAAGCACCCGTGTCGAGCAGTAGTGGGATCACGCCCGAGAGTGTGTGGCTCGTAGTAGCCCTGCCAACACAGACAGACTTAGTCCTTTTACCTTTGGATACATTTTCTTCACATGTTGCCAAACCTAGTTGAATTATGAAATGAACGACCTACATCCCTAAACAGTCGTCTATGAATATATGTGTAGTCAGGACCGGAAAAGAAATAAATCGTTTGTTTTCATTACGACAGGGAAGAAAATCAACGTTTGATTCTCATTGAAAATATATTTAATTTAAAGTAAATCTATTATATGGATGCGTGAGATACAGATAATATGTCGGTTATATTGAAAAATGTTATTCCCATAATTGAAATTCAAAATCGTCTTATAGGACCCTCATTCATGTACTTGCTTCGGCAGTACATATACTAAAATTGGAACGATACAGAGAAGATTAGCATGGCCCCTGCGCAAGGATGACACGCAAAATCGTGAAGCGTTCCACATTTTTAATCGCATACACTTCATTATTCTTACCTCCAATTTATATTGTTATCCATAAAGTTCATAACTTCTAATTCATTAATTGTACCTTTCCGAACCAGTCCATGCGGCAGGCGAGCGTTCGAGGCTCGACATTCCCGGTACTGCCCAGTAAATATTTCTTCTTTTCATTAGCACTGCCTTCGCATATGCTGTGCACCGGGTTCTTTTTTCTGTGGATATGTTATAACCACATTGTTTCTACATTCCCTCTCTTCATATTGTTGAAATTAATTTTGCCGAATTCATTTTATCTTCGATGTCCCGCAGATCTCCGAGTAGGTTAGGTGGGAGAGGGAAGGTGCGTGTTGTGTGTGTATGGCCACATATTTATGCATATGAATATGTATGTATATATACATATATGTGTATATATGTATATATTATATATATGTATATATTATATATATGTATATATATATATTAATGTATGTGTGTATGTATATGCATATCTAAATATGTGTATGTATGTATGTTTACATTTGTATACATTGATATATATACATATGTATGTATCCAAATATATATATATTTATATATGTATTACAAATCTCATATATATAGCGATATATAGGCATATATATATACAAATATTTACATATATACATACATATATATGTGTGTGAATGTGTGTTTCCATATATATATGCATATGTATGCATATGCGTATATATATATATATATATATATATATATATATATATATATATATATATATATATTATATGTATGTATGTATGTATATTTGTGTGTGCGTGTGTGCATGTGTGTCTGTGTGTGTAGATGCGTGTGCGTGTACGTGTCTCTAATACATATGTGATATATATATATATATATATATATATATATATATATATATATATATATATATTGCTGTATATATACATATGTAAGTAATTGTATGTATTTCTATATGCATATATATACATATATACAAGTATATATAGATAAATCAGCATATGAACGCACATACACATAAATATATATCTCTGTCTATATATATATTTTTTTATGTGTATATATGTATATATCTACATATATATATATATATGTATATTTATATGTATATATATGTATATATATATATATATATATTTGTATATGTATATATATGTATGTGTGTATATTTGTATATATGTATATATATATATATATATATATGTTTATATATAGATATATGGAAATAAATAACCATATGTGTATATATACACACACATATATAGAGAGACAGAGAGAACAATAGATAGGTAGATACACACTCACGAAATCTTGAACTTATTTAGCTAGTTCTTAGCTAATAATACTTGACTATCCATGTTCCAGCTCGTATTCGGAGAATACATTATATAGTATTTTTATAATGCATAGGGTAAATATGAAAACCCGAAATTTTGAAATACCAAAAGCATTTTTTTTTAATGCATAGGGTAAATATGAAAAGCGGTAATTTTCAAATACCTAAAACATTCACATATGGTCATTATCATACATATGATAGGAATAAGAATTTTTTTTGATGCACTTTATTTGTATCTCAATTAGTGAGCCAGTGAGTCTTGACTGCTGTATTTGCTGTATTTCCACCGCCAAATTGCTCTTTAATGAAGGAATTAAGAATGCAGACAGATATTGCCATACATACGAAATACATACAATATATTAAGCATGTCGAATCGCACTAGGTTTGTATTTATGTGTGTACATGTATGTGTAATTCTCATATATGTGTTCTATTTATAACCTGCCATTACTCACTTCGTCTAAATAAAGACAAGACTAAAGGATTATCAGAGATTTATAAGGCGTTCCAAGAACAAGTTCAGTAGCTGGGGTCTGTGGCGAGACTCTGTAAACCGGCGACTCGGTAGCTTGGGCTATAGGATGGCTTGAGGTGGGGATCACTGCTGCGGGATCACCCATGTTGATTGGGTGTCCGCACTAAGCTTGGCATCAATATGGCCACCCTTGGGGAGCCAGGGGCGTCCAGGTTGACTAAGGAGGTGTGAACCGGGCCAGGGGGGAAACCCAGCAGCCAAAAGCACCCGTGTCGAGCAGTAGTGGGATCACGCCCGAGAGTGTGTGGCTTGTAGTAGCCCTTCCAACACAGGCAGACTAAGTCCTTTTACCATTTGATATATTTATATATTGCGAAACCTAGTTGATTTATAATTATGTAAACGGCCTACATCCGTAAACAATCGTATATGAATACATGTGGAGTCACAACCGGAAAATAAAAAAAAATCGAAGTTGGATGTTTTTACGACAGGGAAGAAAATCAACTTTTGATTCTCATTGAAACTATATTTCATTTAAAGTAAATCTATTATATGGATGCGTAAGATACTGAGAATAAGTCGGTTATATTGAAAAATGTTATTCCCATAAATGAAATTGAAAATCGTCTTATAGGACCTTCATTGATGTACTTGCTTCGGCAGTACATATACTAAAATTGGAACGATACAGAGAAGATTAGCATGGCCCCTGCGCAAGGATGACACGCAAAATCGTGAAGCGTTCCACATTTTCAATCGCATACACTTCATTATTCTTACCTCCAAGTTATATTATTACCCATATAGTTCTTCACTTCATATTCATTAATTGTACCTTTCCGAACTAGTCCATGCGGCAGGCGAGCGTTCGATGCTCGACATTCCCGGTACTGTCCGATATGTATTTATTCCTTATTTTCTTTAGCACTGCCTTCGCATATGCTGTGCACCGGGTTCTTTTTTCTGTGGATATGTTATAATCATGTTGTTTCTACATTCCCTCTCTTTATATTGTTGAAATTAATTTTGCCGAATTCTTTTTACCTTTGATGTTCCGCAGATCTCCCGAGTTGGTTGGGAGAGGGGAGATGCATGTTGTGTGTGTGTGTATCCACATATTTATACATATGTTAATATATATATATATATATATATATATATATATATATACATATATATATAAGTATATCATGTGTATATATATGTATAATATATAATATATATGAATATATATATGTATAATATATAATATATATGAATATATATAAGTATATCATGTATATATATATATATGTATATTATATATATATTTATATATATGTATGTATTTTATATGTATATATATGTATATTATATGTATATCATATATATGTGTGTGTGTATGTATGTATATGCATATTGTTATATATGTATGCATGTATGTTTACATTTATATACATTGATATATATACATATACATGGAAATATATATATTCAGATGTATATATATTACATATCTAATATATATAACGATATATATACAAATATATACATATATACAAGTATATACATAAATATACAAATATATACAAATACATACATATATACATACATATATATCTGTGTGTGCGTAAATGTGCGTTTCCATGTATGCATATATATGTATATGCGTGTATATGTATATATATATATATATATATATATATATATATATACATATATATATACATATATACATATATACATATACATACATATGTATATTATATATATGTATGCATATTTGTGTGTGTGTGTGTCTGTGTTTGTGTCTGCTTGTACATGCGTGTGTGTAATATATATGTGATATATATTGCTGTATATATACAGATGTAAGTAAATATATATATTTTATATACATATATGTAAGTATATGTAAATTAATCAGTATAGCAACGCACACACACATGTATATGTATATATTTACATATGTATATATTTATATATGTATACATTTATATATGTTTATATTTATATATGAATATATATATATATATATATATATATATATATATACATTTATATATGTATATATTTATATATGTACATATTCATATATTTATATATTTATTTATGAATATATTTATATATTTATTTATGAATATATTTATATATTTATTTATGAATATATTTATATATTTATTTATGAATATATTTATATATTTATTTATGAATATATTTATATATTTATTTATGAATATATTTATATATTTATATATGCATATATGTGTTTATATGTATATATATACATATATACATATATATGTATACACACATATATTTGTATGTGTATATATGTATATGTATATATGTATATATATACATACATACATACATAAGTTTATATATAGATATATGGAAATAAATCACCATATATGTATATATACATGTATATATATAAGTATATATATATACATACATAGAGAGAGAGAGAGAACATTAGATAGGTAGATATACATAAGTGCAATCTTGAACCTTATGTAGTTAGTTCTCAGCTCATAATATTTGACCAGCTATGTTCCAGCAGGTCTTCGAAGAATATATTTTATAGTATTTTCATAATGTATAGGGTTAATATGAAAAGCAGAAATTTGAAAATACCAAAAGCATTCACATATAGTCATTATTATACATATGAAAGGGATATTTTTGTTTGTGTTCATTTTTCTTTCCTTTTGTCTTTAACCAACTACAAAAATCCCTTGCATATTGACTGCGTCACCTAAAGCAAATTTGCTGTATTTCCACAGCCAAATTGCTTTTTAATAAAGGAATTAAGAATGCAGACAGATATTGCCATACATACGAAATACACACAATATATCAGGCATGTCGAATGGAATTCAGTGTGTGTGTATGTGTACATGTGTACATGTATGTGTAATTCTCCTATATGTGTTCTATTTATAATCTGCCATTACCCGCTTTGTCTAAATAAAGGCATACTTTATGATTATTAGAAGTTTATAACGCATTCCGAGAACACAATCACTTGCTGGGGCCTATGGCAAGGCTCTGTAAACCGGCGACTCGGTAGCTTGGGCTATAGGATGGCTTGAGGTGGGGATCACTGCTGCGGGATCACCCATGTTGATTGGGTGTCCGCACTAAGCTTGGCATCAATATGGCCACCCTTGGGGAGCCAGGGGCGTCCAGGTTGACTAAGGAGGTGTGAACCGGGCCAGGGGGGAAACCCAGCAGCCAAAAGCACCCGTGTCGAGCAGTAGTGGGATCACGCCCGAGAGTGTGTGGCTCGTAGTAGCCCTTCCAACACAGGCAGACTTAGTCCTTTTACCATTGGATACATTTTATGAATATATATATACATACATATATATATATATATATATGTTGTAAAACCCAGTTGATTTATAATGAAATCAACGACCTACATCCCTAAACAGTCGTCTTTGAATATATGTGGAGTCAGGACCGGAAAAGAAATAAATCGAAGTTTGTTTCATTACGACAGGGAAGAAAATGGACGTTTGATTCTTATGGAAAATATATTTCATTTAAAATAGATCTATTATATGGATGCGTGATATACAGAATATGTCAGTTATATAGAAAAATGTTATTCCCATAATTGAAATTCTAAATCGTCTTATAGGACCTGCTTTGATGTACTTGCTTCGGCAGTACATATACTAAAATTGGAACGATACAGAGAAGATTAGCATGGCCCCTGCGCAAGGATGACACGCAAAATCGTGAAGCGTTCCACATTTTTAATCGCATGTATTTCGTTATTCTTACCTCCAATTTATATTG
>NW_028234437.1:2752936-2757936 GCF_977035675.1 Penaeus japonicus
CCTAGATTTCCTCTCTAAACATTATTAAAATTTACTTCTGCCCTTTTTTATTCTGCCTGTGATACAGAGATACCTACATATATGCATAATACATACTATATATTTAGTAGACCCGGATGTTAGGTAGGTCGAATTGCACACAGTTATTTGTGCCTCAAGTCTGGTAGTATGATTTCACAATAATCATAAACTGCTTTCTATAATTGTGAAAGGATGTGTCAGAACACACATACATACATATGCTTGTGTATGTATAATATATATACGTATGTATATGTATATATAAATTACATAGATTAAAGTATATATGTATACATTTATATGTGTATGTATGTATAGTGTACATACGTGTATATATTCACGCATATACACATACGCATACGCATGCGAACTCGCACACACACACAACACACACACTCAGACACACAAACATACACTCACACTCACACTCACTCTCAAACACGCATATGTGTAATATATGATATATATTATATATATACACATAGAAGAAAAAAATACATACACTGTGTTTGCGTGTGCATGCACGTGAACAAATTTACATACATGTATACGTTTTCTCCTTGTATCTTACAGTAACTAACTTCGTTGAAATATAGACGTTAAATTGTGGATAGGATAGGTTTATAATTCATTCCAAGTACCTAAATAATTGCTGGGGTCTGTGGCGAGGCTCTGTAAACCGGCGACTCGGTAGCTTGGGCTATAGGATGGCTTGAGGTGGGGATCACTGCTGCGGGATCACCCATGTTGATTGGGTGTCCGCACTAAGCTTGGCATCAATATGGCCACCCTTGGGGAGCCAGGGGCGTCCAGGTTGACTAAGGAGGTGTGAACCGGGCCAGGGGGGAAACCCAGCAGCCAAAAGCACCCGTGTCGAGCAGTAGTGGGATCACGCCCGAGAGTGTGTGGCTCGTAGTAGCCCTTCCAATACAGGCAAACTTAGTCCTTTTACCTTTTGGTAAATAGATGAATTTTGTATATTGTAGTAATTTTCTTCTCAAATTATATCAACCAAGATTCTTAAACAATAAGCTTTGGAACTACATCGAATTAAGGTAAGGGAAGAAAGAAATCGGAGTTTGCTTTCAGAGCTTGGTGCTTTGGCTATATTTTTCCATCGCGGTAAAAGGGAAATTGACGTAAGTTATTTTTAGTCGAGACATGAAAATAAAAACATAAATCCTAATTACAAAGTAAATCGGAAAATAATTCGTGAATGGCTTCTATATTGATGAATATCAAAATCCTCATTAAGTACATATTTGAGCGTACTTGCTTCGGCAGTACATATACTAAAATTGGAACGATACAGAGAAGATTAGCATGGCCCCTGCGCAAGGATGACACGCAAAATCGTGAAGCGTTCCACATTTTTAATCGCATGCATTTCGCTATTCTTACTTGCGACATATATTTGTGTCAAGAAAGTACTTAGCTTGTTATTAATTAATATTATCTTTGTGGACCGATGTACGTGGGGGGCGAGCGTTCGAGCCCCGACATCAAAGAATTACTCGGCTTCATTCCTTTTTCATATATGCAGTTTATCATATGTCTTTTGGGGAGTTTGATTGAATTGTAAAGTTTCTAGATTTCCTCTCTAAACATTACTAAGATTTACTTCTGCCTTTTTTTCTTTTTTTTTTGTTGTGATACAGAGATACCTACATATATGCATAATGCATACAATATATTTAGTAGACCCGGATGCTAGGCAGGTCGAATTCCACACAGTTATTTGTGCCTCAAGTCTGGTAATATGATTTCATAATAATAATAAACTGCTTTCTACAATTTTTAAAGGATGTGTCAGAACAGACATACATACATATGCGTGTGTATGTATAATATATATACGTATGTATATGTTTATATGAATTACATATATAAATTAAAGTATATATGTATACATCTATATGTGTGTATGTATGTATAGTGTACTTACGTGTACAACAGTACATATTCGCGCATATGCACATACGCATAAGCATGCGCACACGCACACGCACACGCACACGCACACGCACACGCACACACACACACACACACACAGACACACAAACATACAGTCACACTCACTCTCAAACACGCATATGTGTAATATATGATATATATGATATATACACATAGAAAAAAATACATGTGAACAATTTTACATATACGTTTTCTCCTTGTATCTTGCAGTAACTAATTTCGTCGAAATATAGACGTTAAATTGTGGGCAGGATAGGTTTATAATTCATTCCAAGTGCTTTAATATTTGCTGGGGTCTGTGGCGAGGCTCTGTAAACCGGCGACTCGGTAGCTTGGGCTATAGGATGGCTTGAGGTGGGGATCACTGCTGCGGGATCACCCATGTTGATTGGGTGTCCGCACTAAGCTTGGCATCAATATGGCCACCCTTGGGGAGCCAGGGGCGTCCAGGTTGACTAAGGAGGTGTGAACCGGGCCAGGGGGGAAACCCAGCAGCCAAAAGCACCCGTGTCGAGCAGTAGTGGGATCACGCCCGAGAGTGTGTGGCTCGTAGTAGCCCTTCCAACACAGGCAGACTAAGTCCTTTTACCTTTTGGTACATAGATGAATTTCGTATATTGCACAAATTTTCAGGGAAAGGTCAGGAAAAAAATCAAAGTTTGTTTCTGGAACTCGGGGCTTGGACTATATATATATATATATATATATATATATATATATATATATATATGTATGTATGTATGTATGTATGTATGCTGCCACCAGATTATGTGATGGGTATAAGATTACTCTAATATCCACACATAGAGAAATAAAATGTTGGTGTCAAACACAGCAGCTGATACAATAACAATAATCAGAAGACCAAGTGTGACTTCGCTACCGTCAGTATAACTCAGGTCGGCTCGCTAGGCAGGGCGATGACCCGTCTACAGGAAAAATAGGTGGGGCTGATCCAAGTGTCAGCTTAGGTCGCTATTTCCTGTATGTATGTATATATATATATATAATGTATATATATATTCCTTTTTTTTCTTTTGTTCATGTTATTTTTAGTCTAGACTTGAATATAAAGATATAATAATTTCATTTTCAAAGTAAATTGGGAGATAAAATTTTAAACTGCTTTTTACAACTGTGCAAACACGTTTCAGAACACACACACATACTTATGTGTATGTGTATGTATATATGTATGTATGTATATATACACATATATATATGTATGTATGTATAAGATGTATATGTGTATATATATATTTATATATATAAATAAAAGTATATTGTATATATGTGTGTGCATGTATGCATGTATGGTTTATTTATGTATACATATTCATGTATATGCACGCACGCGCACACAAACACACACACACACAAACACAAACACATAAACATACACATACACATACACATACACATACACACACACTCAAACATATAATATAATATACACACACACACCTACGCACACGCACACGCACACGCACACGCGCACACACACACACACACACACACACACACAGACACACAAACATACAGTCACACTCACTCTCAAACACGCATATGTGTAATATATGATATATATAATATATACACATAGAAAAAAAAAACATACACACTGTGTTAGTGTGTGCATGGACGTGAATAATTTTACATATACGTTTTCTTCATGTATCTTGCAGTAATTAACTTCGTCGAAATATAGACGTTAAATTATGGATAGGTGAGGTTTATAATTCATTCCAAGTACCTAAATAATTGCTGGGGTCTATGGCGAGACTCTGTAAACCGGCGACTCGGTAGCTTGGGCTATAGGATGGCTTGAGGTGGGGATCACTGCTGCGGGATCACCCATGTTGATTGGGTGTCCGCACTAAGCTTGGCATCAATATGGCCACCCTTGGGGAGCCAGGGGCGTCCAGGTTGACTAAGGAGGTGTGAACCGGGCCAGGGGGGAAACCCAGCAGCCAAAAGCACCCGTGTCGAGCAGTAGTGGGATCACGCCCGAGAGTGTGTGGCTCGTAGTAGCCCTTCCAATACAGGCAGACTAAGTCCTTTTACCTTTTGGTACATAGATGAATTTCGTATATTGCACAAATTTTCAGGGAAAGGTCAGGAAAAAAATCAAAGTTTGTTTCTGGAACTCGGGGCTTGGACTATATATATATATATATATATATATATATATATATATATATATATATATATATATATGTATGTATGTATGTATGCTGCCACCAGATTATGTGATGGGTATAAGATTACTCTAATATCCACACATAGAGAAATAAAATGTTGGTGTCAAACACAGCAGCTGATACAATAACAATAATCAGAAGACCAAGTGTGTCTTCGCTACCGTCAGTATAACTCAGGTCGGCTCGCTAGGCAGGGCGATGACCCGTCTACAGGAAAAATAGGTGGGGCTGATCCAAGTGTCAGCTTAGGTCGCTATTTCCTGTATGTATGTATATATATATAATGTATATATATATTCCTTTTTTTTCTTTTGTTCATGTTATTTTTAGTCTAGACTTGAATATAAAGATATAATAATTTCATTTTCAAAGTAAATTGGGAGATAAAATTTTAAACTGCTTTTTACAACTGTGCAAAGACGTTTCAGAACACACACATACTTATGTGTATGTGTATGTATATATGTATGTATATATATATACACATATATATATATGTATGTATAAGATGTATATGTGTATATATATATTTATATATATATAAATAAAAGTATATTGTATATATGTGTGTGCATGTATGCATGTATGGTTTATTTATGTATACATATTCATGTATATGCACGCACGCGTACACAAACACACACACACACAAACACATACACATACACATACACACACACACACACTCAAACACTCAAACATATAATATAATATACACACACACACCTACGCACACGCACACATACACACACACTCAAACATATGATATAATATACACACACACACCTACGCACACGCACACAT
>NW_028234437.1:2762936-2767936 GCF_977035675.1 Penaeus japonicus
ATCATGCAAAAGTATTACAATTTAAAACTCCATTTATTCTCATTGTCGTATTTGTTTATTTGTTTTTTACACTTCTGCGACAACAAAAAAGCAGACAAAGAAATCACACTTTAAGTTTCCTGATTATAACTTTAGCAGGACAGTGACAAACAAATAGTCAAGTTGCATAAAAATTTACTTCTGAAGACTTCAGTTAGATGCAAGACAATGAATTCCATATTTGTGCTGTAAACAATAAACTGCAAAGTATGAAGGGCTAGATGTATTTTCAGTAACTCTTCATTTTTCAAGAGGAATAAAACACATAAAAAAGTTTTCTTATTTTATCCATTACATGCTAATAGATTCACAATTTCTTAGCAATTTTTTAGTGACCTAAAACTTATTCAGATTACTTAACAGGCTTCATGTACCAAAGTCCATCATTGAGATAATGGCAGTTTTCAATAGCTACACCCTTATTTGTCTTGGCAATGTCTTCGGAAGACATTGCTGTGACACCAACACATAGGGCATGCTGTTTCCCCTCTGCCATCACAGCCACTACACAGCTCTTGTCAACCTTAGACATCTTTGCTCCTGGTGATGTCAGACCTGGACACATGATGTTGGCACCACTGAGGATAAACCTGATAGCACCTTTGTCTACTTGCATCCATGGCAGCATGAAAGGATCTGGAATGAGAAGAAAACATGAAGGACCGACCTAAGACTTTAGTTTTATTTAGGTGTCTTTGTGGCCCTTTTGCCTTGCACTTCTTTCTATTGGCAAAAAAGATGATATTGCCAGATAGATTCTATGCTTTTATGCACACCTTGACTCAGTTTAGTTGGTTTATAATATTACAAGCACACATATACTCACACACATATAACCACCCTCATCCACAAACACAAAACACACACATTTAGAAGCACAACAAGCAGACAGCCACAATATGACATGTTACCACATCCTGAATTATAATCATCATTAAATTACTACACAGATTCTCTCACTACTGACTCACTCGCATGGCTATGAAAGATAGTTTTTAAAACCATATTTCAAACCATTTTAAATACTCACATTTGTGTAAGAGTTTCAGCGTTGGCATCCACGATCCTTCTCGCTGTCTGAAGAACAGGAGCTCCCCATCACTCTTCACCAATAGCTCAATATGCTCATGGCTGTTGAATAAAATAAAATACAAGAAGATTTAACAACGAGCAAAATCAGATTTGCAATTATTTCAATGCCTCACATTTTCACAAGAGAAAGAACAAGGTTATATTACTTACCATTTGATAATCTTAAAGGCATCTTTCTTAGGCAGGATCTTATCGACATGGTCGCAAAGGGAGGGGAAGGATTCTATTAGCTTCTGACGTATCCCTCTCTGTACTGACGACTTGAGCTGTTGACTACCCGACACCGACTCCTTCTCGTCAAACCTGAAGGAAGAGGACAATTAAATATCTCTATATAACTGCCTACATTTCTTTCCTCGACTCTAGCTTAAACAAAATAATACATTTCTAAAGAATCAGGTCCCTATCATCTTTTCAAGTAATGTTCTTTACCCAATATATTACAAAATAAAACTTCCAATAACAAACGAATTACTATAAAACTCAACATTTTATAACATGCTCTGTAACAAAAACTGTAAAGGGGTTCCCACAATGAGCTAAATATTTTGGCTGGATTTTGTCCCATCAAAATGCCCTTTTCAGGATATTTTGTTCCCCCTTTTCTAAGTGCCTAGAAAAAATGGATCAAAACCCATATTTCCTGCAAGCCATCAAGGATTCTGAGATTATATTGAACCCATATGAAAATATGCAGTCCTTCATTTAATAATTTAATATATAAAACAATTTTTTTGTAGTTACGATAATCATAGCAATAGTTACAATGGATGTAGATACACTTTTAAAGCTTAAAAATATATATATACACACATTAATGATGATGAGTATTCTCTCTTTTTATTTATTTTTCATTTTGATTTGCTCCTGTTATTCTCTGTGATGTTTATCTCATATCAGTCCAGATTAATGAACACATGGAAACCGTTACCTTGTGAAGAAACGTTCTAAAGATGAATATCAAAACTGAATGAAAATTGGAAGGTCATTTGTGAATGTATATCAAGAGACTAATTACTAGTTTTAATCTCCTGATATAAACCCCTTAGCTGTGGCCCAGATTTCTTTCTCTCTGTTTCTGTCTATTCTAAGATGTCGGTGAGTTAGTGTATTATAGGATGAATTTCATTATGACGTTCTAGAATGGGTCTCTAAGACAAAATCCTAATATAATTTCCTAGTATCTATATTTTCAATAAGTCCCGTTTCTTAGTTTTTATCATTTCTGATTACCTTATGGTCTAATGACATGATTCTTATACCATAATGTATTGAATAAGTCTGAAAATACAATTGATTGAGGCTGGGAGCTGTGTGTTGATAAAAAATATATTTACTGCCAAAACTTTAAATTTGTATGTATTCTAAATCGTAATCAATGGTTAAATATATAAAAAAGTTATTTGACACCATTATAGTACTAAGAAGAAATACACTTAGATAATTTCCATCACATATTCATTCATTCCAATCATATTTAAACTTTTTTTCCTTCCTTTCTTTTCTTATTTTCTATGCTAAGAATTACCAAGCCTACTGTATAAATTATAAAATTCATACCACATCTATTCAATGCATATAATGCATTTGAAACAGTATTTTATTATACCGATGTCCTGCTTACCTTCACTACAAAAGACAGACATCTAAATGTGTAATGTAATCTATTTTTCAGCAAATTAATTCATATAGCAGTAAATTCTATCTGGTTGCTTCACATCATGCCCTGATTTCCCCATGCCTCATGTCAGAAGGGCCTCAAAACTAAAGATTTCCTTCATAAAAACTGCAATAATAATAAAAATAGTTCAATTCTGAAAAATAATTAATACTGCCTGTATGTGTGGAGGGGGGAGGAGGGACTCAGAAAATAGAAAGACTGATAAAGAATTATCTGAAAACCACAATTACCTATGAAAGTGTAAGTACTCTCTCTCTGTTGGATGTCGAGACTAGAGTTCTCAAGATGATTCTGATGAGTTTAATGATTTTGCTAAGTGCTGACAAAAAAATTATCTGCAGCTATTGTAGCATGATACATAAATGTGATGTTTGACTTGCCAGTTCTAATTACTTATATGTAATGTATGATTTGTAGATTTGGTGATAGGAAAACTTCATGAAAGAAATTTACTCAACTCAGTCAAATGTAAGAAATTTTCTCATCTCAGTTAAATTACTTGGAAAGTATATTTAAGAGGAACCTGTTTTTGACTTGCTATTCCCTATTGTTATGCATTTTTCATTAAGGATAACCCATTTCAAACTTGTTCCTCATCATAAATAGAAATAGAAAAAGGTAAACTTTGTCATTCTATGGCTCATCTATATTGAGCCATATATTGTGTGAATAAAGATTTTATAAAGGGCGACATCTTAAGCCATTCAGCTTGGGCTGGGCATGTCAAGATGTTCTGTGTGTTCCCTATCATTTTCTAGACTTATGGTATTCGTAAATTGATACTAATTAGCATCGAAAGGAATAAATGACTTCCAATTTCAACAAAAGGAAATACGCATTACAACAGTGATCCGACCAATCGAAACATGTCTGTGCAGAGGAGTTACAGAGAAGTAAAGGCACAACACCACTTTGTTATCTGATCATCCGTAATTTTTAATCACTATGGCCTTTAACCCTCTCTCGACGGGTGGTACACCATTGGTACCGCGCATTCAAGGGCCCGCTCGCAGGGTGCCGGCATACGGCGTCGATCATTTAATTGATTTAAGCCTATGCGTTCGAGAGCCCCAGCATTGCAACTTGCAAGGCTGGAATGCCCCCGGCATGAATGGGTTAATACGAACTGGAAATTTTAGTCAGCAATTACTACAGTCTATATAATAATGAATCAAGAAATTAGATAATGCAGTTTATGATTCCTTTTAGTTCATGTAATATGATTTCTTTTTAATCAGAAGAGTTCTGGGGGTCCCCCAGGTCTAAATCCAGCCCTCATATCCAAAAATAAAATGAAATAAATACTAAAAATAATTCCAAGCCTACCTACTGATCCAATATAATTTTGCTGCATTTCTGAAACCTCAAAATATTTTGCCTTTTCTTCGGCCTTTCCAAAGTTCACTGAACTACAGCTGCGGTGAAGTGGCCTCCACACTGTGCTCTGGCAATGGTCATCAAAGCTATACCATCTATATCAAGCAAGACAACTTATGTACCTCCTTGGTGATATATTATTAAATGAGAAATCAATTAATGTAACCATACTATTGATAGCTAGCAAAGGTTAGTTAATCTTTGCAAGAACATAGATGTTGCATCACTCGACGCACAAATTTACCAACTGAAGTTACAAATGCAGGAAATGCATGTCAATAATCTCATAATCAATGACAAGTTCAAAGAATATATATTATTTAAAAAAATAGTTAAAAGTTAAACTGCAATACCTCAAGCAATCACTGTACACTACGCACTCTTGGTGCACTGGTAAAAGCCAACAAATCTCAACTCCATATATTCTGGCAAAACAGAGCTTGGATTTGTTCATTACAAGCTCTCATCTTTCTAAAATATATATATATTCAGGCAAGATAGAGCTTGTAGACTTTCCTAGCAAACTTACTCTCAAATAAGGAACCAATCGGATATATCAAATACCTTCGAATTCAATACGACCAAACTGCACATTTAAATTCAAGATCTTCCAGATTACAGAACTTGTATCTACAAGTTCCTGGATTTGGTTTCAAAGATGATCATTTTGAGAATTTAAAAAATTAAAAAATAAATCAAACTTGAAGAAAGTCTGAGAAATCAACAATTTTACTACAGTTGGATCCCTAACCCAACACATTTCCGGAACATTTATTCAAACAAGATACACAAAGATTATACAAGATATACA
>NW_028234437.1:2777936-2785436 GCF_977035675.1 Penaeus japonicus
AAGAGAATGGGAAAAGTCAAAATATGTTGTGTGACAGCTTCACATAACATACTGGAGACTAGGCAAGCAAATCTATCCCTCATCTGCAATGGGTTAACTGGCTTTTACCATATACATATTATATTAGTAGGTATTTAAATAGTTTTTTGTTTTTTATCACAGAGATCTTATTTTTTCAGATAAAGGATGTGCAATATAATACATATTTCAATAGCAGTATTTTTATTTTACCTCAATACAAAAGTCTGAAGAATCTCTAAACGTTTACACATATTCAATTCACTAGCATCATTCTAAATCATGTTACCTTGAAATAAAATAATGTTATTCTTTACTTTAGATACCAATCTATTTCACAAACATCTTTCACATAACCTATAAACCAGTATTAAAATTAATCTAATGATGAACAAACTGCAAAGATACAAAATATCCTGAAACCAACCAGAACACTTCCTGAAGCAGAGCATTCAAGTTGAATACCATCTGTGCTGGTTTCTAGTAACCTCCTCTTTGCTTTCCATAAATAAATATATGCCCTTTTGTCCCCCTCATATTCTGAACAGCGGCCTTTGCTGTTTCATGGTAGGGATGTGTTGACCTGGGCGACGCCTTACTCGACGCACAGCTTCTCGTAGGTGCTTGGGTTGTACAGGACCGCTTTCCCCTTCAGCTTCCATTACATCTAAAGCTGTCGTAATAGAAAACAGTCATATTTAATTATTCATGAATATATAGAAAGGTTTCTCTGTAAGCATAACTTTGTATAAGCAGGAATATGCAAAGAAATTAGGTCAGAGGCACAAATATGATTATATTTTTTCTACTTTCTAAAAGTATGATGATTTCTTACATTGCTAGTCAACCACTTCAATTTTAGATTTTTTGTTCAAAATCTTGAATTTGATTTAATCTTATTTTTCTATAAAAGTTTTACTGTAAAACAAAAAGTTATTGTCAGTTTATATTCAGAATCTCTAGCAGACAACTATAGGTTCTTATCTTCATTGAATCTTACTTATTCCAATGATCTTGATGAAATACAGAATGGGTTCTAGCCAAAATTCTGGACATAGAAGAGGGAGACAGAAAGCCCATGTATGCAATGCGCTATTCTGTGTCATTTATTGATTTTAGATACATGAAGTTTAAAACATGGATTAACCCACAACATTTAATGTCCCAAAACTGTTATCCTGTTGACATCAGGGGTACATGCATACATGCACTGTCCACTTTATTGTTTTTATAAATAGAGTGTTCCACAAGTAGTCAATCACCAATAACAACAACAACAACAACAATAATAATAATAATAATAATAATAATAATAATAATAATAATAATAATAATAATAATAATAATAATAATAATAATAATAATAATAATAATAATAATAATAATAATAATAATAATAATAATAAAAAGAGTCAGATAGGCTAACTAACTGACTTCTTGGTATCAATGGGGTAACCATGAAAGTGTAACTACACTATATATATACAAGTGATATTCAAAGATAATATCTGTTATATTAGGACTATATCCCTGTAAAGTATTGACTGCCATAAATAAGATGTCTATTATATATAAAAAAGAAAGATAAGGAAAGAAAAGAAAAAATAAACCTATAATAGATACTGGTTTAGATTCAATATCTCAGCACATAATTTTTACGCATGAAGTTTTTAAGAATAAATTTGGACAAAATTTACAACTATAAATTAAGTCAAAAAGACGGAAATGCACACAGACTCTCTACCTTCTTCCAACACCTCCCCGACAAAGACCTTTGCAATACCGGACATGGCAATGACCACATTCTGCGACACAGAACAGCCGGTGATGGTCTGCATAACCTGAAGGAAGAGAGGTAATGGTCCTGTTGAAGTTAAAAGTACAGGAAGTTTGTGAAATATGCAAAAACTTCTATCTGTTCTTAAGTTTGTTTTTTTCATTTTCTTTAGGCACTTATTATTTTCAAGTAAGTGCCTGTATGACATTTACAAAACTAAATGCAACAATGATAATATGTTTTCTAAGCAATCTAAATACAATAATCTCTACCTTTAGATTAAAATATATAGATGAAATACAACTGTTTAAGAAGGATAATCTTACAATGATGGTAATACTATTACTCTAACATCATCTGGTATACCAATTTCATTGTTTCTGTAATCATTAGAGATGTATTTACAGAAAAAGCATATGAGAACTTTAACATTTTAATTAAACCAAATGACTCTTGTTACAGAGAACTGGTGAACACAACAACAGTTGATTAAATAATAGATACATGGACACAGGGACAGAGACAGAGAGGGACACAGACATGAGTGCACGGGCATGTGTGCATGTGTGCAGAACGCATGCTCACGCACATGAACACACACACGAACACAGATTCATGCACACATCTCCGCACAAACACAGATTTATTTGTTCCTGTTCCCCACCCCCCTTACTAAAGCAAACGGAAGCACATCTCATTGTCTACCACTTGAAAGTTGCAACAAGTGTACATATGAATTCTATCACAGTTGAATATGATACATCAACTGTTATGTGTTGTTGTTCTTAATATACTATATCACCTGACAAATACAAACAAAAAATAGATAAGGAGTTGAAATTTTCCTGTACACATATGTAAGCAATTATTTATGTTAATATCATTAATAGAAATAATACAGGATTTATAAGAATTTATTTCTACGTAGTTCCATAATGAAACACCAAACAATATCTGTCACAGACAACCACTAATGACACTATTTCATGTTGGATTCTTTTTTTTTAACAATTTTCAATTTTGTTATTTACAATAATTAAAAAAAAAAAAAAAAAAATCAATTATGAGCTGCAATTACTGGCAAAACTATTGTCACTGTATTGTATAATCATTCTAATTCTTAACTCATTTATTTTTTTTTAATATGTTATATTTAATTCAAAAAGAATATTATCAGGAATCACTTGCAATCTTCCACACTGAAAAAATCTGACATACTTACCCTTTTTATTGCTGCCTTTGGGAAAGCTGATCTTCTAAACATTTCATAGCGGTCAAGCTGATCCTCCGTGAAGTTGGAGACTAGCACTCTAGAAGAAAATGAAAAGTAGTATTGGAAGAATTAAGTAAATAAATAGATAAATGGATAAATATATATATATGTATATATATATGTATGTATGTATATATATATATATATATATATATATATATATATATATATATATATATATATATATATATATATATATATATATATGTGTGTGTGTAAATGTATGTATGTACATCATCAAATCACATACTTTATCTGCATCTTCCCTTTTAGTTAACCCTTCTACAAATGGCATTTTAACATAGTGTCAGATTACTTTCATTCTGCATTATTCCTTTTGTTGAATTTACAAGCTATTTATACCATCAGTCATGAGACCTATTATACCAAATGCTAATTAGTATTACTTTGCTATTGTATCATATAAAGATACATATTTCATACCAGAAGACTTAAAAATACCAGAAAACAGACATATATGAACCCAGTTATAAGACACTGGCTACATAGACTGGCAAAGAAAGAAAGAAAGAAAAGGCATAATAAATTTAAAGAGAGGCATATAATAGGTTGAAATGGAATCTACTAAAGTACTACCACTAAAAGGAAAAAAAAAAAAAGACAGAGGAAGACAGAAACAAAGGAAAACAGAATTACAGAGGAAGACAGAAACAGAGGAAAAAGAATTATAGAGGAAGAAAGAATTACAGAGGACGACAGGATTACAGAGGAAGACAGAAACAAAGGAAAACAGAATTACAGAGGAAGACAGAAACAAAGGAAAACAGAAACAGAGGAAGACAGAAACAGAGGAAAAAGAATTATAGAGGAAGACAGAATTACAGAGGACAACAAAAACAGAGAAATAACAATATTTATAATGCACCGATATACTCACTGCATACGTTCTCGCTCTTCCTCTTCTTGCTCTTTCCTTGTCTTGCCTTCTTTCTTCCGGTCTATTTTGTTATTACAGGGTTGTGGTGTTGCCGGCTTTGGGAGGAGAATATCGGCACTCTCCCCTACATCAACATCAGTCTCACGTCCGGGTGTCCATTCTCGTACTAAGCACATGGGTAAATTTATTTTTTTATTTTTATTTTTTTTTGGTGAGTATGTAAAGATTATGCCTTAACTGTTTAATTAATACCTCAACCCTATGGTGACGGTGCATCACACCTGTGTGACATAGCTAAATGCCCGATGCTGGGGCATCATACATGTATGACGTTTCCAATGCAATATTGCACAGGCCCGGCGTATGGGGTTTCCACTTATCACCGGGCCCGTCGTGATTGGGTTAATTGTTGAATTAGATGTTTATACTTTATTATGTAATGGTGCACAAAATTGAAGGGTACTATTAAAAATCTTGCCTTCTTAGGAGTTCAGATATTTCTGTTTTTGTTTTTTTCAACATTAAAATATCTCCAATATAATATTGTAGATATTTTATCAATACAGAATCAGAATACCTAATACTAATCCCATAAAACCAAACATAATTTATTGTAGAAATAAAATTAAATATATTCCAAATAAAGAATTAGATGTAATTATATCACTGACTTGGTTTGCAGAGAAAGGAAAATATTATCACCAACTTTTAATCAATATGCATAATTGAAGACTGTTGCACCATGGCAATATACAAACTATGCTTTGCAGAAAAATCAAATAAATTATCAGCACCAAAAATAGATAATGTAACCATTTCAGATTCAAATGAAATAAAATAGTGCCATTTATCCTCAATTGGTCAGATACCAATGACATTATCTGTTTATAGCATATTCACCCATTAGCAGCGGATGGCATGACTTGCTGCAATGGCAGAGTCGGTCATAGACGCGGATAGCACCGTGCCAGGCATGTAAACCAGCCATCCTACTGCACAAATATTTATTTAATACCACGACCAATGGGTGAAATTGATTTTTTTTTCAGCTTTTTCTTTTATAGGAACAATTGAGCTTCAAAATGCTTTCAAAATGAATATATCATCAAATGAAATATTTTCTAATAACCACCCAAAGTGAATTAGCACTAACCAAATTGTACATATAAGGTGCACGCAGTAGAGACAAACCTGGCGAGTGTTCGGAACCTGATAGAGTTAAAAGGTATTTTCACACTACACTTCATACCAACAACAAACCATTAGTAACAAATCATATTTTCAAAACTATTGAAACATAATTCTAAAGACTTTGACTTTACTACTAACCTTTATTGAGTAAAAATTCAGTTATAAACCCCATCACGAGTTTAATTATGGTGACTGATATCTTCATCACTTATGACGTTGATACACTACTAACCTGCTTGCTCTGGAGTTGCAAGAAGCTGTGCAAGAGGATCACTGCCAAGGGGTGTAGACTGAGAATCACTCACATCTCGGGAATCGGTGTTATCAGCATCCGAGAAATCGGAACAGTGACTTTCGGACATACTGAGAGACCGATTCCTTGCATCTCCAGTAGCACTATCTGCGTCTGAAAATTCTTCTGTGTCTGTCACATCCATTGCTGCTGTTGAGATAGCACTTGCCACAAGCTAGAAAATGATAATAATAATAATTAGAGAAACTATAGTAGTAAAAGCTTGGGATTTTGTCTAATAAGTTTTTAAAAGCATTAGAAAATAAAAACATTGGGCCATACCTAGAGTGATAATTAGGGTGATTGCCTAATTTTAGATAAATGGATTGTATATTTTTAAGTCACACTTATTTTGGTATCCTGCAAGTTTAAGCTTCATAGTCTTCAATAAAATATATTCTACAAACAAGAACCAAAGATAGTATTAAGAAATTTGAATCTTTGTCCTTTCATCTACATTAATAGAAAAATCATTTAAACTTATTATTGTTATTTTATATATATATATATTTTTATGATGACTATACAATTTCCCTGGTATATATTTCATATTTCCCCAGTTGTTGGGTTATTGCAATAAATAATCAGCAATGACTAAAACTACAATAAATGCACAGTACCATAATTTGTACCATAATCTGTCCATCTGTACCAATAATGACACTAAAAATAAATATATTTTTTAGTAAGAATTATTCAGTTAGGAAGTTACAGTATACAAGGCAGAAATACCAGACCTAAGCAGTGGCACACCAGATAACTAAGAGGCCACCTGCAATGATTCCAGCAAAAGGCACAGCAAAGGTCATCACATATATTATAGCAAGAGCTTGAATTCCTCCTTGGTGACTTATTGTTTGAAACCAGTTCATGGTCTATGCTGCTGGAATATGTAAATTGGAAATCGCTGAAATAGCAGAAATTGCTAAAAGCACACCTTCTCTGAATAACTGCCAATTTGGATTAAGAAAAAATGGCATACCAACATTTTTGCTGTTTTTTTTTTTTACATGATATTTTCTAGCATAATTTTGTTTTTTTGCTTATCATAGTTTAGCAAGCAAGAGTAAATAAAATGACAATACTAATGATAAACAGGTTTCCAGTCACTTTTACGGTTACAAAACATTAACTTCAGCTTTATGCTTTGAAAAATAAGACGTGAATAGTCCAAAGTCATTTCTGTGTTCCATCAAGAACAAACTTTTATGATCACTTAATAGCCGCAGCCTCTGAACCTACAAAGCCCTGGCAAAGGCAATCACAATCCTTTACATAAACTCTAGCAAGATAGAGCATGAACTCAATTTCTTAGTAGACAAATTACCAGAAAGTAGTACAAGCTAGACCATTCTGGCAAGACAGAGCATAAACTAACTATATTTAAGAAGACAAATTACCAGAAAGATCTACAAGTAAGAATATACATATTGGAAGTTTGTTGCTTCTGCTGTTTCACCAGAGGGGTCATGGTGATAGCTGGATGTTGCACCACTCTAACGAATGCCAATAATGTCCCTATAGTTAGTCTACATGAACCAAAAACGACTATAAATTGACCCCAAAAGCAGCAAAACGGTTTCAGATTCATTAGTAATGGCAACACGAAACTTCTATTAAGAATTACCAGCTTTCTTATGTAATACAAACCATTAATTAGTAATGATCTGTTCACTTATGAAATAAAATACCTATATATGTACTCCATTTTCACGAAATAATACGTTTTTAAATACAGTTAGACATTACCTATGTTTCTACAGCAGTTCTTATTAACACTACGCTTAATATTTCCACTAAATCTTAACTTAAATACAATCTTAACACTACTAACTTCAGGAAGTATTAGTCCAAAGTTAAAGAATTTTCAAGAATCGGAGTCTTACCTTTCAGAATATCTTTTAACAGTGAATACTCTAGTAAACAAATAGTAAACGAGAAGGTTTGTTTACGCTGCTTCGAGTGCCTGGGTCTGAGGGAGACGAAGTATAAATGTTTATGGTATATTCTGATACAAGATTTGTAAGAAATTTGTGATTTATGTTGAATAG
>NW_028234437.1:2800436-2805436 GCF_977035675.1 Penaeus japonicus
CAGTAACAACAGTAATGATAATAATGATAGTAACAATAATAATAATAACAAAGGTGATGTTAATAACAATGATAACCATAATGATAATATTTATGAAAATGATGACTATAATGATGATGACAATAACGATAGTGATAACCATAAAAATGGATGCTGAGGATAATGTAATGAATAAAAATGAGAAAGATAGTAATAATTATCATGGTGATACGTAGAAATAATCATAATAATAATGAAAATGATGATGAGGATAATGATAGTAAGGATAATGACAGAGAATTGATAATAATGGCTGGATAATAATGATAGAGTTGATGATGATGATAATGTTAATAACAACAACAATAATAATAATAATAATAATAATAATAATAATAATAATAATAATAATAATAATAACAACAACAACATCAACAATAATAACAATAATAATAATAATGATAATCATGATAATAATAATAATAATAATAATGATAATAATAATTACAATAATAATAATAATAATAATAATAATAATAATAATAATAATAATTATTATTATTATTATAATTATTATAATTATCAAAATAATAATTAATAATAATAATTAATAATAATAATTAATAATAATAATAATAATAATGATAATGATAATAATGTTAATAAGAATGATGATGACAGTCATAAAGTGATAACAAAAATAATGATAATGATATCAAATATAATTGTGATGATAATGCTGATAATAAGGTTAGTATTGACAATTATAATAATGATAATGAAGATAATGATAATGGAAGTAATGATGATTATATTAATGATAACAGTCATAGTAAAACTGATTATGGTGATAATAATGATAATGATAATATATTGATGATAATGATACTAACGATTTTGATGAAAATAATGAAATTAATATAATGATGATAATAATAATATTTACAATAATAACAACAGCAATGACTATGATGGTGATGATAACAACAACAACAACAACACTGATAAGGATAATAATAAATAATAATAATAATAATAGCAAAAAAATAATGATAATGATAATTATGATAATGATAACTGTAATGATAATGATGGTAATAACAGTTATAATGATAGTAACAACAGTAATAATAATAGCAATGATAATTAGAATGATAATGATAATGATAATGATAATAATAATGATAACAATGATAATGATACTGATGATACTTACAATAGCAACTATAATAATAGTACTGATAATAATGATATTGGTGGTCATAATAATATCAATAATCATAGTAATGATAAGGATAATGATGGTAATGATAAAGTTATAATGACAATAGTTTGAATGATGGTAATAACAACATTAATAATGAAAACAATAATGATGATGATAATAATTTCAATAATAGTAATAATGATAATGATAACAGTAATACTAATAGTATTGATAATAACGATAATGGTAATGATAATAATATGAAGATAATATTAATGATGATAATGATAATTGTAACTCTGATTGCAATAAAATGATGATAATAATATACTAATAATGATGATAGCAAAGATGATGAAGAAAATCTTAAAAACTGAAAATGTTCTTTAGTAGAGATAACATAATAAATAAAACAGATGGCGATAATGCAGGAAAACAGGGATAATAAACCGTAAACAAGAGAGAGAGAGAGAGAGAGAGAGAGAGAGGAGACGAGAAGAGAGAGAGAGAAAGAGAGAAAAAGAGAAGAGAGAGAGAGAGAGAGAGAGAGAGAGAGAGAGAGAGGAGAGACGAGAGAGAGAGAGGAGACGAGAGGAGAGAGAGAGAGAATGAGAGAGAGAGAGAGAGAGAGAAGAGGAGAGAGAGAGAGAGAGAGAGTGAGAGGAGAGAAGAGAGAAGAGAGAGAGAGAAGAGAGAAAAGGAAGAGAGAGAGAGAGAGAGAGAGAGAGAGAGAGAGAGAGAGAGAGAGAGAGAGAGAGAGAGAGAAGAAACTTGTTGTAAAACCTAGTAAGTTGGAAAATTAACAGAATGTTCGAAATATATCTCAAGGAAGGCTAATAACTAATCAATTCATTTAGATTTATTATTTTTTCCAATTACACTCACTATTATTTATCTATTTATCTTTGTATCATCCTTTGAACAAACAAGACAAACACCAAATGAAAGAAAAAGGTTAAATGTCACCAGAACGGTTACATAGCACGCCAGACGCCATTCGGAGCTGCTTTGTTTTTTTTTTAATCCTTCTTCTTCTTTTTTTTTCTTTTTTAATTTCCCCGCAGAGATAAACAACGGCCTTGAAGTTGGTCGGCGCGGCGTCTCAACCAGGTCAGGAGGTAATCGGTGTTGCTGGGCGGGGGAGGAGGGAGGGTCTTGTAGTGGGGGGGCTTAAGACCACGAGAGCGAGGTTGGTTGGCGCCATTGGGACTGAGGTGAAGACAGGGTAGGGTGGCAGGGATGGGTCTTTCGGATAGGGTAGATACAGGGCCGGTAGGGGTATGGGGGGTAGGGTAGCAGGGAGGGTCCTTTTGGTTTACGTGGCGGGGGGTAGGGATTAGACTTTTTTTTCATAAGGGTGAGGACAGGGTGGAGATATAAAGGATGTAGGATAGGGAATCTGGAGAGAGAGAGGGAGAGAGGGAGGGAGGGAGAGGGAGAGAGAGAGAGAGAGAGAGAGAGAGAGAGAGAGAGAGAGAGAGAGACAGAGACAGAGACAGAGACAGAGACAGAGACAGAGACAGAGACAGAGACAGAGACAGAGACAGAGACAGAGACAGAGACAGAGACAGAGAGCGAGATCGAGATCGAGACAGACAGATAGACAGACAGACAGACAGACAGAGAGCGAGATCGAGAGATCGAGAGCGAGACAGAGAGAGAGACAGACAGACAGACAGAAAGAAAGAGAGAGAGAAAAAAATAAAATAAAAAAGAAGGAAAAGAAAAATGTGAACCGACGTAAGTTCAAAAGTACACTAATATTAATTAAGGTTTCTTTGTTCCTGTAATTACGTAGTGGCTGGTATGAGGATCGCTAGTGCAAGGTGTATGGTGGTTACGATAACTATCTAACAGAGATACATAAATCTTAGAAGATCAAGGTCATCTCAATCATTTCTCAACGTATGTAGTAGTAGTAGTAGTAATAATAATAGTAATAGTAATAGTGATAGTAATAATAATGATAATAATAATAATAATAATAATAATGATAATGATAATAATAATCACCATCATCATAATCATGATAATAATAATAATAATAATGATAATAATAATAATAATTAGTATTATCATGAAAAGGGTAATAATAGTAATAATAATAGTAGTAGTTAGTTATGTTCTTAACTTTTCGAATTCATACTGATCTAGTTTCATATCTCTGAAGGAGAGACATTGGAGGTGAATAGCCCCTTAATCATTAATGAAAAAAAGGGAGCTGAAATAGACGAGAACAAAAAACATAAAAAGAAAAGAAAAAAAAGAAAGAGAAGATGACACGAAGGAAAAAAAATATGATACGAAATGACTCATGAGTTTCGACACCGACTCACTGTAGAACCAAATGCTCATTCGTCCTGCCCACAGCGATAGCATCTCCACCAGCACCAACCCATAGCAATTTTTACAGCTGACTGCTAACCTTCCCTGAGGGCTGAGGAGCCTGTGTCTTCTTCACAGTCCACTGCGCGTCTTCTACGTTTTTCACTTTATGTTCTGCAGAAGGTTTGTAGTTTACTCCATTTGAAATAGCTTTTCAATATTTACGTACATGCGGTATGTATATGTTTATTTAGTTTCTTTTGTTTTCTTTCTTTTTGGCAACTGACAAGGTCATGTTTTTTTCTGGTTTTGTTTTCTCTATTTTTGCTGTTGTTTTTGTTGAGAACATGAACCAAGAATATTAATTTTTTCCAGACTTTAGAATGATGCTATGGGGAACAGCAATAATATACCGAAAAAAAACAAAAACTTACGCAAGTTAGCGAGGATTTGGCTCTTCCCGAGATGCTACAGGACCACCTTCAACACGGCAGAGCGCAAAGTGCAAGGTAGCAATGATGCTCGGGAGAAGCCGCCGCGAAAAACAACCGGCGAAAGGTCAGGATGCAGCCCTGGGTTCATGCAGGCAGGCGCATGTTGGCCAAATGGCTAAGGATGAGAAGGATCCCCGCCTGTAAGAAGCACAGATGGCCATGGCGCAGGCCTAGTTTTTCAGCTACGACTGCTTGTAAGGATTGCTTGAAGCACATACATCTTCTGTGCTTTTGCGAGGGAAAAAAATATATAACCATCTGCGACGCTTTTGTGCCAGCCAGGTAACGGAGCGCTCATATGCCCCTGGAATGCGACAACATCCTCGCCTTACCTCGGAGCTCTTCTACAGCGCCTAACCCGCCACGCCCTGTCCGCTGAGAGACACAGGGCGGGCGTGCTATCTGAATCTAGCAATCCTTCAGATATGATTTTGATTCCATGTGGAAAGGGAGACAACATGTTTTCGTCCGGTATGTGTCTGTCATCCTGAATAGTACTGGAACTTGGGTGGAGTTGAGGGTGGAGTGTTACACTCTGCATTCCTTCGATCTTCGATGATAACGATTTAGTTCCTTATGTGAATGAATATAAGCAATGACTGGTATTACTGAATGGCCTTCAGGATGTTGAAGTATAAAAAAAACACATTGATTCATACTGTGAAAATGTCAAAAGCAGCATGGAGAGAAGAAGAAAAAAGAAAAAAGAAAAAAACAGTTATGAGAATATCAAGAATGAAATACAAAAAAAAGGACCTGCGATTATTACAGTAAGTTTACTGTAAAACTTGTAACCTATATTCCTATTTCCCAGGATAACCTAGACAATTATAAACGTCCTTAATATGTAAATAACTCACCAATTAATATTAATGAAAAACTTACATAAACTTTTCAAAGCAAAGTAAAAAAAACAAAGAAACAACGCTATTTGATTTTAGCTCGAACAACTATAGAGAATATCCGCCTGTCACACGACACACAAACAAGAGCGC
>NW_028234437.1:2835436-2845436 GCF_977035675.1 Penaeus japonicus
CACAAATAAACAAACACACACACAAACAAACAAACACACACAAATAAACAAACAAACAAACAAACAAACACACAATAAACACACAAATAATTAAATGACTAGACAGACAGAACAAAAACTAAGAAACAAAAAGTACAAGATGCGTTACTGCCAGGTAGCTCTCTTCCACAGCTTCCCGCTTCGGAAACCTCATGGTTGAGAATAGTGAACAAGGACTGGCCATCATTCTTCGTGCTATGGTGTTTGGGCCGAATTTTGTTAGCTTCTTTGGGGAACTATGGCACTTGGCTCTTCACTGATTATCTGGAATTACTTGTTGATAATTAATTAATTATTGTTGATAATTAATTTGTTGATAATGATGATGATGATAGTAGTAATGATGATGATGGGGTTGGTGCTGATAGTAATGATAGTTGTTATATTGATGGTGATAACACCGATAATAGTGATAGTGATAACAGTGATAATGCTATTAATTATCGTCATAATGATTTGTAATAGTAATGATGATAATAATGAAATAATGATGATAGTGACAATGTTAACAAAAATATAGAGGATAATATATATATATATATATATATATATATATATATATATATATATATATATATATATATATATATAATGTATATCTGTATATACATATATACATTTTTTTCTATGTACATATATATATACATATTTTTTTCTATGTATATATATGTGTGTGTATCTATATTCATATTCATATACATATACACATACACATACACATATAATCACACATACATATACATATATACACACACACATATATAGATATATACATACATACACAAATACATATACATACACATACACATACCAACCCACCCTCACACCAACACCAACACATACACACACATATATATAAACTTATATTTATTTATATATACATATGAATATGTGTAAATAGATATATATGAATGTATAAATAAATATCTATTTGACTGATTAGTTGCATGACAATATATATATATATATACATATATATATAGATACACACATACATACATACATACACATACATACATACACACATACACATATACATACATACATATGTACATACATACATACATACATACATACATACACACACAAAGACAAATACAAACACACGAACACACACACATACACACACACGTTCACACACACGCAGTATATTTGTGTCTGAGAGAGAGAGAGAAAGAGAGAGAGTATGTACATATGTTCGCACACATGATGATATGTTTTGGTGATCGGGACAGTGGACGGGAGGACTGAGGAGGAGCGCTGAAGGCCGCGGCATGGAGGATGGGTGTATATAAAAGCAGGCTGTAGGAACCCGTGCATCAGCTTCCCTCTGACACGACGAGCGATCAAACATGAAGGTCCTGGTGAGTGAAGTAGTACTGCATGTCTACGCCAAGCTAGCGCTTTGTATAAGAAATATTTTGGAATATATTGGCGTTTCTTTTAGATTTCTTTATCAAGATCTATAAGAATAAGTTATCCTTGACTGATTAATTGTATGGCAATTCTTTGCCAGGTTTTGCTAGCAGCGGTCGTGGCGTGCGTGAGCGGTGCCTCCATCAACGCCGGCTGGGTCCTTCCGGCAGGCAACATCGGCACCTCGGGCATCCTGCGCAAGGATGGCTCCACCGATCTGTTCAGTCATGACTTCGCTCACAGGATCGTTGCTATCGGACCCTCTGGCATCATCCTGGAGGACGGCTCACCCGTTCAGCTGGACGCCGACCTCAACATGGTGGGCCGCAGCAAGCGTTCCGCTGGATACGTTAGTAAGGCTGGCAGCATCGGCTTCTCAGGAATCGTGCGCACGGACGGCACCATTGATCAGTTTGGCCACGACATGGCCCACAACATCGCTGTCATGGGTCCCTCCGGCATCGTCCTGAAGAACGGCCAGCCCATCCAGCTGGACGAGAACCTGAGGATGGTGGGCCGCTCCAAGCGCCATATCGTTGGTGACACCGGCATGATCACCGACTGGGGTCAGATCATCCAGTTCAGAGAGCCTTTCACCAAGATCGTCTCTGAAGGCCCAAGTGGCATCGTTCTCTCTGACGGCCAGAACATCCAGAAGCCAGCACAGTAAAGTCGGGCCCAATCCCGTTAGCACGAAGAAGGAGCGCTAACTCTCCTTAAGAACAGTCTGAATTCTGTGAATTCCGAGAGACCTGTTAAAGGGAAGAGAACACTATTTTACTGGTGCATACATGACAAACATTGTAATGTTTCTCCAAGAATAAAGAATCTTGATCGACAATCCATTATGATTTGATTATACCACAATTTGTTAAGATAACAGTTGGCTTAGATTGGTAATATGAAGATGGTGATAAAGCTCAAAAACAATTTAATTAAGATTGAAATTACATTAAGGACGCCGATAATGATAACAGTACGACGTTGATAGTTACAATAATAACAGTAGGAACGATTTTGATGATAATGTGAATGGTCATGATGATATTAACGATATCAATAACAACAAGAATGACAATGATTGTATTATCAATGATAATGATGATGATAAAAAAGTCTCTCTCATACACACACATATACGCATACACACAAACACACACGCACAAATACACACACACACACAAACAAACAAACAAACACATACACACACTAAAACACACACACATACAAAAACGCACACACACAAACAAACACACACACACGCACACAAAAACACACACAAATAAGTAAATGACCAGACAGACAGAACAAAAACTAAGAAACAAAAAGTACAAGATGCGTTACTGCCAGGTAGCTCTCTTCCACAGCTTCCCGCTTCGGAAACCTCATGGTTGAGAATAGTGAACAAGGACTGGCCATCATTCTTCGTACTATGGTGTTTGGGCCAAATTTTGTTAGCTTCTTTGGGGAACTATGGCACTTGGCTCTTCAGTGACTATCTGGAATTATTTGGTGATAATTAGGATAAAAATGATGATGATGATAGTAGTTATGATGATGGTGGTGATGATACTGATAGTAATAATAGTTGTTATATTGATGGTGATGACACTGATGATAGTGATAGTGATAATAATAATAATAATAATAATAATAATAATAATGCTGTTAATCATCGTCATAATGATTTGTAATAGTGATGGTAATAATTAGATAATGATGATGATAATAAAGAGGATAATATATATAATATATATACATAAATATATATATATTTGTTCATACATATGTATGTATACATATATATGTTATATATATATATATATATATATATATATATTATATATATATATATATATATATATGTATATATACATATGCATGTTTTTTCTATGTATATGTATATATACATATATATATATATATATATATATATATATATATATATATATATATATATATATATATGTGTGTGTGTGTGTGTGTGTGTGTTTGTGAGTCTATATCTATATTTATATACATATACACATACACATATAGTCACACACATATAAATATACACACACATATGCATATATAAAAATATACACATACATACACAGATACATATACATACATACATATACACATACCAACCCTCCCTCACACCAACACAAACACACACAAATATAAACTTATATTTATTTATATATACATATGGCCATGTATAAATGGACATATATGAATGTATACATATATATCTATTTGACTGATTAGTTACATGAAATTACTCACACAAAAAGACAAACACACACACACAAAGACAAACACACACACAGTATATGTGTGTCTGAGAGAGAGAGAGTATGTACGTATGTTCGCACACATGATATGTTTTGGTGATCGGGACAGGACTGAGGAAGAGCACTGAAGGCCGCGGCGTGGCGGATGGGTGTATATAAAAGCAGGGTGTGGGAACTCGTGCATCAGCTTCCCTCTGACACGACGAGCGATCAGACATGAAGTTCCTGGTGAGTGAAGTAGTACTGCATGTCTACGCCAAGATAGCGCCTTGTATAAGAAACATTTTGGAATATATTGGCGTTTCTTTTAGATTTTTGTTTTCTTTTTTTATCAAGATCTTTTAGAATAAGTTATCCTTGACTGATTAGTTGTATGACAATTCTTTGCCAGGTTTTGCTAGCAGCGGTCGTGGCGTGCGTGAGCGGTGCCTCCATCAACGCCGGATGGGTCCTTCCTGCAGGCAACATCGGCACCTCGGGCATCCTGCGCAAGGATGGCTCCACCGATCTGTTCAGTCATGACTTCGCTCACAGGATCGTTGCTATCGGACCCTCTGGCATCATCCTGGAGGACGGCTCACCTGTTCAGCTGGACGCCGACCTCAACATGGTGGGCCGCAGCAAGCGTTCCGCTGGATACGTTAGCAAGGCTGGCAGCATCGGCTTCTCAGGAATCGTGCGCACGGACGGCACCATTGATCAGTTTGGCCACGACATGGCCCACAACATCGCTGTCATGGGTCCCTCCGGCATCGTCCTGAAGAACGGCCAGCCCATCCAGCTGGACGAGAACCTGAGGATGGTGGGCCGCTCCAAGCGCCATGTCGTTGGTGACACCGGCATGATCACCGACTGGGGTCAGATCATCCAGTTCAGAGAGCCTTTCACCAAGATCGTCTCTGAAGGCCCAAGTGGCATCGTTCTCTCTGACGGCCAGAACATCCAGAAGCCAGCACAGTAAAGTCGGGCCCAATCCCGCTAGCACGAAGAAGGATCGCTAACTCTCCTTAAGAACAGTCTGAATTCTGTGAATTCCGAGAGACCTGTTAAAGGGAAGAAAACACTATTTTACTGGTGCATACATGACAAACATTGTAATGTTTCTCCAAAAATAAAGAATCTTGATCGACAATCCATTACGATTTGATTATACCACAATTTGTTAAGATAACAGTTGGCTTAGATTGGTAATATGAAGATGGTGATAAAGCTCAAAAACAATTCAATTGAGATTGAAATTACATTAAGGACGCCGATGATGATAACAGTACGACGTTGATAGTTACAATAATAACAATAGGAACGATATTGATGATAATGTTAATGGTCATGATGATATTAACGATATCAATAACAACAAGAATGATAATGATTGTAATATCAATGATAATGATGATGATAAAAAAGTCTCTCTCATACACACACATATACGCATACACACAAACACACACGCACAAACACACACACACACAAACAAACAAACACATACACACACACTAAAACACACACATACAAAAACACACACACACAAACAAACACACACACACGCACACAAAAACACACACAAATAAGTAAATGACCAGACAGACAGAACAAAAACTAAGAAACAAAAAGTACAAGATGCGTTACTGCCAGGTAGCTCTCTTCCACAGCTTCCCGCTTCGGAAACCTCATGGTTGAGAATAGTGAACAAGGACTGGCCATCATTCTTCGTACTATGGTGTTTGGGCCAAATTTTGTTAGCTTCTTTGGGGAACTATGGCACTTGGCTCTTCACTGATTATCTGGAATTACTTGTTGATAATTAATTATTGTTGATAATTAATTTGTTGATAATGATGATGATGGGGTTGGTGCTGATAGTAATGATAGTTGTTATATTGATGGTGATAACACCGATAATAGTGATAGTGATAACAGTGATAATGCTATTAATTATCGTCATAATGATTTGTAATAGTAATGATGATAATGAAATAACGATGGTGATAGTGACAATGTTAACAAAAATATAGAGGATAATATATACATACACACACACACACACACACATATATATATATATATATATATATATATATATATATATATATATATATATATATAATGTATATCTGTATATACATATATACTTTTTTTTTCTATGTACATATATATATACATATTTTTTTCTATGTATATATATGTGTGTATCTATATTTATATTCATATACATATACACATACACATACACATATAATCACACACACACAAATATACATATATACACACATATACATATATATATAAATATACACATACATACACAGATACATATACATACACATACACATACCAACCCACCCTCACACCAACACCAACACCAACACATACACACACACATATATATAAACTTATATTTATTTATATATACATATGAATATGTGTAAATAGATATATATGAATGTATAAATAAATATCTATTTGACTGATTAGTTGCATGACAATATATATATATATATATATACATATATATATATATAGATACACACATACATACATACATTCATACATACACATACATATACACATACACATATACATACATACATATGTACATACATACATACATACATACATACATGCATACATACATACACACACACAAAGACAAATACAAACACACGAACACACACACACATACACACACACGCAGTATATTTGTGTCTGAGAGAGAGAGAGAAAGAGAGAGAGTATGTACATATGTTCGCACACATGATGATATGTTTTGGTGATCGGGACAGTGGACGGGAGGACTGAGGAGGAGCGCTGAAGGCCGCGGCGTGGAGGATGGGTGTATATAAAAGCAGGCTGTAGGAACTCGTGCATCAGCTTCCCTCTGACACGACGAGCGATCAAACATGAAGGTCCTGGTGAGTGAAGTAGTACTGCATGTCTACGCCAAGCTAGCGCCTTGTATAAGAAATATTTTGGAATATATTGGCGTTTCTTTTAGATTTCTTTATCAAGATCTATAAGAATAAGTTATCCTTGACTGATTAATTGTATGGCAATTCTTTGCCAGGTTTTGCTAGCAGCGGTCGTGGCGTGCGTGAGCGGTGCCTCCATCAACGCCGGATGGGTCCTTCCTGCAGGCAACATCGGCACCTCGGGCATCCTGCGGAAGGATGGCTCCACCGATCTGTTCAGTCATGACTTCGCTCACAGGATCGTTGCTATCGGACCCTCTGGCATCATCCTGGAGGACGGCTCACCCGTTCAGCTGGACGCCGACCTCAACATGGTGGGCCGCAGCAAGCGTTCCGCTGGATACGTTAGCAAGGCTGGCAGCATCGGCTTCTCAGGAATCGTGCGCACGGACGGCACCATTGATCAGTTTGGCCACGACATGGCCCACAACATCGCTGTCATGGGTCCCTCCGGCATCGTCCTGAAGAACGGCCAGCCCATCCAGCTGGACGAGAACCTGAGGATGGTGGGCCGCTCCAAGCGCCATGTCGTTGGTGACACCGGCATGATCACCGACTGGGGTCAGATCATCCAGTTCAGAGAGCCTTTCACCAAGATCGTCTCTGAAGGCCCAAGTGGCATAGTTCTCTCTGACGGCCAGAACATCCAAAAACCTGCCGCTTAAAGTCCATTCTATGAGCAACGACCTTCGACTTTTGTAAAATGTTCAAAATTCTTGGAATTCTTGGAAAGGGCATTCAACTGAAGCTTTAACAGAAATATAGATAAGCAAGCCTACGGTTAAGAAAAGATTCTTGAACAATGCATTCCAGATCTTGGAATCTGAAATGATGTGTAATATAATTTTTAATGATCACATGTTGAATGAATAAAACCGAGGATGGAAACCTTGTTCTTAAATCATTCCAGAGTAATAATGCATCTGTTGAAAGATCATGCAAAGGCATTTAAACACACACGCGCGTATCTCTCCTTCTCCCTCTCTCTATATATGTACATCTGCCTACCTAACAGATTTCCATACTTTGTGTGATAGTGGTCCAACATATGTGTGCAATGAAGCCGATCTTTATATTCAAGCCAAATGTAAGTAGATGGAGTCACTGGCATGTATTCCAATTAGGTTCTCTAAATGTTTTCCTCTCTAATAATCCCCCAAATCAAGGACTTTGTAAGTAAGAAGACATATCATGTTCAATCATCCCCTCGCCTTGGAATCTTGTCAATCCGTTGCCTTGGTTTCTCACATTGCAAAGCCTGCAACTGAGTCAAAAATACAGTTGATTATGACCGGATGAGGGTGGTGAGGAAAGAGGAGATGGAGACGTGACACGAAGTGAGAACAGGTGTATATGAAGTTCTCTTTAATCAAATGACAGTTTAAAAATCCATCGCAAGCAGGAAGAGTTTTCTTCAGAAGTTACTACTTTTCCTCAACATCCCAATCAAAAATTCGAAAAACAACAACAACAACAACAACAACAAAAACGATCCGCCATGACACACACACACACACACACACACACACACACACACACACACACACACACACACACACACACACACACACACACACACACACACACACACACACCCACACACACACACACACACACCCATACACCCATACCCATACCCACACCCACACCCACACCCACACCCACACCCACACACACACACGCACATACACACACACACACAATATGTATGTATAGATACATAACTGATGAGTCTTACCTGGACGTAGTGGAACCATGTAGATATATTAAAATTTATTGGGTGTTGAGACGTCACAAATGCTCCAGAGAAGGACGGATAACCGGTCAGTTTTAAAGAGTAAAAAGAAAGGGACAAACAGAAAGAAATACAATAAGTAGGTAAATGGGGAAAATAAACAAGAAAAAAAAATGTATAGTATTGTCAGTGGTTTATATTACAGTTAAATCTAAGTACACGTGCGTAACTTACATTGAATATATTTTCTTTTTTTTCCTCAATAAGTAAAATCTTATCATTTTTAAGACACCAAATTTCTGATTACCTCCCGAAAAAGTTATAATTACTATGATTATTTCCATTAGTTTTGTTATTATCATTACTATTATTATCGTTACTGTTATTATTCTATTATCATTATAATTTCCATTATTATCATTATTATATCATTATTATTTTTATCATTACCATTATTATTTTTGTCATTATCATTTTTATTATTATCATCATGATCATTATTATGATTAATAGCAGTATCACTATCATCATTACCATTGTCAACATTATTTTTGTTGTTGCTATTATCATCATTTTATCATTGTTATTATCATCATTATAGATCGTGGGCATATTAAGATGCCCATAAATATTTCCCTGTTATCATTATCATTATCATCCTTATTATCCTTATTATCATTATTATTATTATTATTATCATTATTATTATTATTATTATTATTATTGGTATTAAACTGTTATTATTATTATGATGATGATGATCATTGTTATTATCTTTATCATTGTCATTCCTGTTATCATCATTATCATTATTATTACTATCATGTTTGTTATTATTGTTACTATTATTATTTTCTTAGTGTTACTATTATTGTTATCAATATCTTTATTGATATGATTATTAACACCTATTATCATTATTCTTATCTTTATTCCTATCACTATTATCATTTTCGTTATCATTATTTTCACTAACAATACTGTCATTATCATTAGCAATTCTATCTCATTTATAATTGATTAAGGCATTCTCGAGGATGGAAACTGATTATAATGAGGATAAAGATAATTAATGCCAAATATGTTAATAAAGCAGCGTTAAAATACGTATATGCGTGTATTCATAAGGGTAATGGTATTAAAGTTGTAAAATATAATACACGCTATCACATCTCTCTCTCTTCTCTCTCTCTCTCTCTCTCTCTCTCTCTCTCTCTCTCTCTCTCTCTCTCTCTCTCTCTCTCTCTCTCTCTCACACACACACACACAAACACAAACACACACACACACACACACACACACACAAACACACACATACATACACACACACACAAACACACATACACAGACACACACACACACACACACACACAAACAAACATACATTCAAACACACACACAAATACAAACAAACACACACACACAAACAAACAAACACACACACACACAAACACACAAAAACACACACACAAACAAACAAACACACACACAAGTAACTAAATAACCAGACAGACAGAACAAAACTAAGAAACAAAAAGTACAAGATGCGTTACTGCCAG
>NW_028234437.1:2850436-2860436 GCF_977035675.1 Penaeus japonicus
TGTTGAATGCAATAAAACCGAGGATGGAAACCTTGTTCTTAAGATAAGATCCAGAGTTAATAAGCATCTGTTGAAAGATCATGCAAAGGCATTTAAAACACATCACGCGCGTATCTCTCCGTCTCCCTCACACTATACATGTACATCTCCTTCCTAACAATTTCCATAATTATGTGTGATAGTGTCCAACATATGTGTGGACAATGAAAGCTGCATCTTTATTTTCAACCAAAGGTTAATGTAGATGGAGTCACACTTGCATTATTCCAATTGTAATAGCGTTTCTCTAAATGTTTTATCCTCTCACTAATCCCACCAAATCCAGACTTTGTAAGTAGTAAGACAATATCATGTTTCTAATTCCATCCCCTCGACTCTTGGAATCCTGCTCAATCCGTTCGTCCTTTGGGTTCATCCTCACAATTGCAAAGCCTGCAACTTTGAGCACAACAAATATACAATTTCTTGTGACTGACTTTGCGGGGTAATAAGAAAAATGGAGATCAGCGAACTGGACACGAACGAGAACAGCTGTTTATAGTTCTCTTTAATCAAATACAGTTTTAACAAAAATCCATCCAAGCAGGAAGAAGTTTTCTTCAGAATGGTAACTACTTTTTCCTCTCAACATCCCATCCTAAAATCGAAACTAACAACAACAACAACAACAATCATAAAAAAAACATTCCGCCATGACAAACACACACACAATCCACACTACCACTCACACACACACACACTACACACTCATTCACCACATACCACTACACACAACGCACACTCCACACACATGCACACTATACACACATCCATCAATCACTACTAACACACCCATCACACCCATACCCCAGTAGCATCCCTACCCAGCACCCACATCTCCCTTTCACCCACACCCACACACTCACACATACATCATCACCACCTCATTACACATCTTTTCCTTCCACCCACACTTCACTCCTATGTATGTATAAGATCATATACATAACTGATAAATGTTCCTACCCTGGCACGTAGTGGAACCATGTAGATATATCTTAAACATATATTGGGTGTTGCAGACGTACAGCAAAATGCTCCAGAGAAAGACGATAACCGCGGTCAGTTTTAAAGAGTAAAAAGAAAGACAAACAAAAGAAGACAATAAGCTAGGTAAGGGGAAAAGAAACAAGAAAAAAAATGTATAGTATGTCAGTGTTTAATATACTGGTGTAACATCTAAGTACACGTGCGCAAGTTTACATGGACATTATACTTTTCTGTGTTTTTTCCGCGATAAAGTAAAATCTTATCATTTTTAAAGACACCAAATTTCGATTACCTCCCAAAAGTATAATTACTATATATATTTCCATTAGTTTCTTTTGTTATTAGATCATTACCTCTTTATCACACGTTACCACGCATTATTCTATATCATTATATTTATCCTTTATTATCATTATAATCATTATTATTTTATCATTACCAATTATTAGTTTATGTCATTATCATTTTTAATTATTATCATCATGATCATTATTATCGATTAATAGAGAAAAAGTTATCACTATCATCATTACCATTGTCAACATTATTTTTCGTCTGTTTGCTATTATCACTCATTTTATCATTGGTATTATCATCATTTTAGATCGTGGGCATATTGAAGATGCCCAGAAATATTTCCTGTTTATCCATTATCATTATCATTCCTTAGTATCCTTATTATCATTATTATTATTATTATTATACATTATTAATTACTTATTATTATTATTATTGGTATTAAACTGTTATTATTATTATAATGAAGATGATCATTTTTATTATCCTTTATCAATGTCATTCCAGTTATCATCATGTATCATTATATTAATAACATGATTTTTTTATTATTGTTACTAATATACTTTTCTTAAGTTTACAAGTATTGTTCTTCAATATTTTTATTGATAAGAATTATTACTCATATTATCATTATCTTATCTTATTCCATCCACTATTTTCATTTTCGTTATCACATTAATTTCTACTACAATACTGCTCATTATCCTAAGCAATTCAATCTCATTTATAATGATTAAGGCATTCTCGAGGATGGAAACTGATTCATAAATGAGTGATAAATGATAATTAATCCAAATTATGATTAATAAAGCAGCGTTAAAATACGTATAAATATGCCGTGTATTCATAAGGGTAAATTTGTATTAACGTTGTAAAATATAGAAACACGCTATCAAATCTCGCTATCCCTTCTCTTCCTCTACTCCTCTCTCTCTCATATCCCTCGACCTCTCATCGTCTCACTCCTGCTCGTCACTCTCCTCTCTCCAGTCTTCTGCTCATCTCCACGTCTTTTCCTCACTCGCCTCTCTCACATCTCTCTCAACACACAAACACATAACACAAACGAGTCACACACACACACACACTACTCCACACCACACAAACACACACATACATACCACACACACAAACCACATACACAGACAACAAACACAACACACACACACACACACACAAACAAACATACATACAAAAACACACACAAATACAAATCAAACACACACACACACACACACAAACACAATCCACCCACACAAACACAAAAAACACACCCACAAACAACAAACACACACACAAGTAACTAAATACCAGATACAAGACAGAACAAAACTAAGAAACAAAAAGTAAAACCAGATTGCTTAGCTGCCAGGTGGCTCTCCACCACAGCTTCCCGCTCGAAATCTCATGGTTGGAATATTGAGTCAAGGAGCTCGGTCCATCATTCTTCGTCGCTATGGTGTTGCGGCCAGATATTTTGTCTAGCTTCTTTGGGGAACTTCTTTGGACTTGGCTCTTCAGTGACTTATCTGGAATATTCTTGATAAATCTAGGAAAAACTGCGATGATGATGATAGTAGTTATGATGAGTGCGTGGTGGATGACACTGAGAAATTAATTCTATATTTATTATATTGATTTTTTTTCTTGATGACACTGATGACAGTGATAGTGGGATAAATAATAATAATAATAATAATATTAATAATAATAAAATTAATAATACAAAGCTCGGTAATCCATCGTCCATTATGATTTGTAATAGAGATCGCGATAATAATTAGGATAAAGATGAGATATTAAAAGGATAATATATAATAATATATATTACCACAAATATATATATATTTGTTATACATATTATGGATACATATAATATGTTTTATAATATCTATATATATACTGCACATATATTATGTATACAATACATATGCATGTTTTTTCTATGTATAGGTTTGTATCATTATAGTCTATACTCATAGATTAACTAGAATATACTATATATATTATATATAAGTGGTTGTGTGTGTGTGTGTGTGTGTGTGCTGTGTGGGTGTGTGTGTGTGTGATGTCTAAGAGTCTATATCTTATATACATAATACTCCATACACGTATAGTCCACACACAATATAAATATACACACACATAATGCATATATATATAAATCTCACACATACATTACACAATACATACTACATACATATACACATACACAACCCTTCCCCAACACAGCCAACACAAACACCAACCACATCCACCTATATATAAACTTATATTTATTTATCATATGCACATGAATATGTATACAATAGACATCAATATGAATGTATACCATATATATCTATTTGACCGATTAGTTACATGACATTATAATGTCTATATATATATATATATAATACTTATATATATTTTTAATACTACCATATACACATACAATTACATATATATACATATATTCATTACCACATATATTCATATATACATAAATATATATATATATCACTCCACATGTACATACCTACATACATATCAGTCACATAACAATAAACTGTACATACACGACATACATACACCGCACACAAAGTCACACACACACACAGTATATGTGTGTCTGAGAGAGAGAGAGAAAGAGAGAGAGTATTTACGTATGTTTCCGCACACATGGATGAATGATGTTTTGGTGATTCGGGACAGTGGACTGGAGGACAGAGCAGGAGAGCTGAAGGCTCGCGGGCGTGGCGGATGGGTGTATATAAAAGCGCAGGCTGTGGGAACTCGTGCATCAGCTTTCCCTCTGACACGACGAGCGATCAATACATGAAGGTCGCTGGCCTGAGTGTCGAAGTAGTACCTGCAAGTCTATCTAAACCGCCCAACTAGCGCCTTGTATAAGCAAATATTATGGAATATATTTGCGCGTTTCTTTATAGATATATATATATACTATATATATATATATATATACAGATATATATATAATATATATATATATATATATATTATATATAAATATATATATATATATATATATATATATTTTTTTTTTTTTTTTTGTTTTTTTGTTTTTAAATCAAAGATCTTTTAGAATAAGTTATCCTTCCTTGACTAAATTAGTTGTATGGCAATTCTTTGCACAGGTTTTGCTAGCAGCTAGGTCGTGGCGTGCGTGAGCGGTGCCTCCATCAACGCCGGAATGGGCTCCTTCCTGCAGGCAACCGTCGGCACCCTCGGGCATCCTGCGCAAGGATGGCTCCAACCGATCTGTGTCTGAGTGTCATGACTTCGCTCACAGGATCGTTGCCTATCGGTCCCCTCTGGCCATCATCCTGGTAGGACGGCTCCACCCGTTCAGCTGGACGCCGCACCTATTCAACAAGGATGGTGGGCCGCGAGCAAGCGTTCCCGCTTTGGATACGTTAGCACAGGCTGGCAGCAAATCCGCGCCTTCTCAGGAATCGTGCGCACGTGACCGGGCAACCCATTTGAAACAGTTTTTTGGAGCCTATCTAGACATGGTCTCCACTAACTATCGTTCTCAGATATGATTGTGGTCCCTTCCGATCATCTGATTCCCTTGAAGAACGGCCTCTAGCCTCATTCCACCTTGGACGCTGGTTCTAACCTCTATATAGTAAGACTTCTGGTCTGGGTATCGCTTTTCCATAGCGTCCATTGCTTGTTTCTCGTTGTATGATCACCTTCTAGGCTATCCTTTCATATCATCTTTCGACTGGGGTCTAGATCAATTCCAGATTCACTGAGTCGCTCTCTTTCACCAGAGAACGATCCACCTTGAAAGGCCTCTAATGTGGCATCGATTTCTCCTCTGACGGAGTCCAAGAACATACTTTCTCTCTCCAGACAAGCTCCAGACACAGTAAATTCTTCGGCTCCAATCCCGTTCTAGCACGAAGAGGGAATCTTGCTAAACTCTTCTACTTCACAGAACAGTCTGAATTCTCTCTGTGATCTCATCTCCGAATGTGAGGAGATCTCTGCTAGAGGGTACAATGAAAAAACTCAATTTACATTCGCGCGCATATTACATGACAAAACATCTGTCAACTGCATTTTATCTCCAAGAATAAAGAAAGTCTTGATCGACAAATTCCCACTCTACCATTTATTATCGAGACCACGAATCACCTATTTCATCTTTACTTTGAGTTTACTATTATCATACTTACCCTGTTGTCTTAAGATAACAGATTGGCTTAGATTGGTAATAGAAGGTCTCATGGTGACTGTAAAAGCCATCAAAACATCTACCAGATTCAAAATTCAGTGTGACATTACATTAAAGGGACCGACGATAATGGTAACAGTAACGACGTTGATAGTTTATTACAATAATAACAGTAGGAACGATATTGATAATGTTAATAGTCATGATGATATAACGATATCATACAACATGAAAGACAATGATTGTTAATATCAATCTTAATGGATAATGATAAAAAAACAATTTATATTCAATAATGCTAATGAAGCCGATAATGATAATAATAATGAATAATGATAAGGATGAATAATGATCAATAACCAACAAGAAGGAGCACACTCCACCACCCAACAATAAAAAAAGTAATGAAGCTACTCAATGCTGACCTAATGATCTTACAATGATTCTATAAATGTTGTAATTATTCTAAGATTAGATGGATAATGATGACATAATGAAAATCAGTACGATTAAGACGCAGTAATTATGCATGAATAGTTTTACTATGTCTCATTGCTCGGTCGGCTTCAAATCCTCATCTGTCGGACCTTTTCCTCTTACAATTATTGTTTGTTGTTTCACCTTTGCAAAATAATCGAGATCGATAATGAATCCTGTTTATCATCATGAGTCCTATAAACTATCTTTTATTGTTTCATAACAAGATTACATTTTTTTTAATTATAAGTCTATATGGCTCTTTATTCTTCATAATGATTAGGTGTAAATTATAATCATAAATGCACCAAAATTTCCTTTTTCCTTTCATACTGTATAGCTAGCGTTTTCAATACAATACTTAAAAATGAATCCATATTTTGATTCAGTCTTGAAGGTTCATGATACAGGGCCAATATACATCTCTTTATATGAGTCCTATCTAACACCTATATCCTTACATGTGAAAAGCTCGCCCCCCCCCCCCATCGCTCTCTTTCTCGTCTCTGTTATGTATATTACTAGTATATATATATATATATATATTTATACATCACACTTATATATATATATGTTATATATAATTCTTATATATATATATATAGTACATATATATATACATATATACATATATTTATATAGAGAGCAGCATGAAGAGGAAAGACGAGAGAGAGGGATGAAGAGGAGAGAGAGAGTAGAGAGGAGAGAGAGAGAGAGCACGAATTCTTATAATCATATATTAGATAGATCAGATCCGTATTCTTAATATATATGTATATATTAATACTGACTATATATATATATATATATATATATATATATATATATTAATATATACACTACATACATACATACATATATATTACATAACTCTATACATACATTCACATATACACTATCAATACATATGTATACATGTGTGTGGGGTGTATGTGTTGTGGTTGTGGTATGTGTGAGTGATGATTGTGTGTGTGTGCATATAAATCGATTACTATATCTATCAACCTTCAATATCTAATTATAAATTGATTATATATACATATACAAAGATGTAATAAATAAAAGCGAAATATCTTATATGTCAATATGAATGTTCTAGATACTAGATACACACGACATATATGTTATAATATATATATATATATATATATATATATTTATATATATAAATCTATCTATATTATATATATATGGAAATATGTATATATATATATAATTATATATATATATATATATATATATATGATATATACTGTAGTGTGTGTGTGTGTGTGTGTGTGTGTGTGTGTGTGTGTGTGTGTAAATGTATACAATGTATTGATGAATAAAATGTAGATATAAGGATATACAACCACGCCATATATATGCACATAATCCATGTATTTGTGTCTTAGAGAAGATGCTGAGTATAGAATCTCTATATTTATATAACAAGAATTAGTGCAACAAAACATATATCTCTCTTTACTCTGAAAAAAAGTGCATTAGATACTGGATCATAGAACATGTAAATGTAGCCCTGCACCCGAAATCAGAGATGAGTTGGCGAGGACTAGTCTCGCCACTGATTTGCGGGTATGGGTGTGGTTCCAGGGCAGATGCTGGAGGTCGCATCGCTCCTGGGTCGAGGGGGTTATATAAGGCAATAAAAATCAAGGGGACGCAAGGATTCTATCAGGAGAACTGTCGCCGACACCCAGCGATCAAGAAATGAAGTTTCCTTAGAGGTGAGCTAGAGAAAGTGAGTCGTCAGGGATCTGGGACGAGATCTCGTGAGTTCACATATTTGATTTTCGTATGTCTGGACACCCGAGCAAAACGACATTGTCTCCAATTCCACTTTTTAAGTGCATGTATGTCCCACTTCCTCGCCAGGTTTTGTTGCTAGCAGCGGATCGTGGCGTGCGTTGGCGAGTCGGCCTCCATCAAGCCGGATGGGTCCTATCCTGTGCAGGCAACATCGGCTACCTCGGGCATCCATGCGCAAGGATGGCTCACACCGATCTTGTTCAGAATCAGGACATGAGTATCGCTCACAGAGATCGTTTGCTATCGGACCCTCTGGCATCATCCTGGAGGACGGACTCATCCACCCGTTCAGCTAGGGACGCCGCCACCTCAACATGGTGGGCCGCAGCAAGCGTTGCCGCTGGATATGTCCTTCCTGCTGGCCAGCCTCGGTCCGGAGCCTCAGGAATCGTGCGCAAGCGACGGCACTGTTGATCAATGTTCGACTTCTTCTGACTTCGCCACGACATCGCCGAACTGGGTCCCTCTCGGCATCGTCCTGAGAAGACGGCCAGCCCATCTCAGACTGGACGAGAACTCTGAGGATAGGTTGGGCCCCTCCGCTCCAAGCGCCCAATATCGTCTTGGTGACAACATCAACCGGCATGATCACCGCACATGGGGTCAGAAACATACAGTTCGAGAGAGCCCATTTCACACAAGATCGTCTCTGATGGCCCATAGTGGCAACGTTCTCTCTGACGGCCCAGAACATCCAGAAGCCAGCACCAGTAAAGTCGGGCCCCCCAATCCCGCTAGCACGAAGACGGATCGCTTAACTCTCCTTAAGAACAGTCTGAAATTCTGTGGAACACATCCGAAAATGGGAGATATGTATAAAGGAAGATTAAAGAGAAAAATCACTATTTCATCGGCACATACATGACAAACATTGTAATGTTTCTCCAAGAATAAAGAATCTTGATCGACAATAGTTCCATTAGGATTTGATTATACCTCAATTTGTTAAGATAACAGTTGGCTTAGATTGGTAATACGAGACGTATATGCCTCAAAAACAAATCTAAACAACAACATGACATTACCATACAGTACATACTTTCGAATGATACTCTACTTATAATGACTAAACATAGTTACTCCGAAACATGATATTGATGACAATGTTAATTATGATTGATTATGTCGATTATGATAATATTACCGATATCAATGACAACAATAATGCTAAAGAAGAAACATAAAATAGTGACAGTGTCAGTAATTATGATAATAGTAATGCCCAAAATGAAATAAGGATAATAATGAAAATGGTAATGATAATGATAATAATAATGATAACACTAATGATGAGGATAATAATAATAATGATGATGAGGAGAATGATAACAATAATCACAATAACAACAACACAAGAGAGCACCACCACCAACAATAAAAATAGAGAACGAAGCTGCTACTGTGAACTAATGATCTCAATGATTTATGATTTGTAATTATTCTAACATTAGCGAGAATGATGATAATGAAAATAGTGCACTCTACGAGCAAGTAATTTGTGATCGAAGATTAGTCTCATTTCTCTATGCCTCTCTTGTCTCATTCTTCATCCTCATCTTGTCATTCTTTCTTCTTACTGCAATATATTGGTTTTTTTTTTCTCGTGTTTTCCTTTTCGAGACAACCGAGATGATTACTGGATATTGTTTGGGGCCTCTCATTCACTAATAGTCCTATTCTGACTATTTTTTTTTACATAAAGGATTTATTTTTGTAAATTCTATAAGCATCTCTCTAATGGTTTCTGTATTCTATACTAATGGAAAATAGGTGCAATTATAATAATGACACATATTCTTTTTCTGATATTAGGATGTTTTCGATACAATACCTAAAGCTGAATCATATTTTGATTCAGTCTTGAAGGGTCAAGTTACGGGCTATATACATCTATATCTTTATATGTCTATCTACATCTATATTTATATGTGACGCTCCTCCTCCTCCCCTCTCTCTATGTATATATATATATATATATATATATATATATATATATATATATATATATATATATTTATACACACATATAGAAAGATAGATAGATAGATATACATATACATATACACATACATATACATACAGAGGGAAAGAGAGAGAGAGAGAGAGAGAGAGAGAGAGAGAGAGAGAGAGAGATGAATTTATATATATGAAGATAGATCGATCGATTAATCGATTCTTATATATATATATATATATAAA
>NW_028234437.1:2865436-2867936 GCF_977035675.1 Penaeus japonicus
AGTCAAATTCCGGACATTGAACCAAGACTATTTACTCAGCATTTTCTAGGAGTAATATCCGAGTTGTCAGTGATTTCACATAATAGTGAAAAACACTTGCTAGCTGCAATATATGCACCTCAACATTAGTGTAAGGCATCACTCTAATATGTATAATTTTGTAACCTCACCCTTTGATATCTTGATATGTATTTACAATTTCAGATTTTGCAATATGAATGTACTTAAATTCTGATATGACAGTCCATGATCTGACAGGAGTGAATGATGCCGTTAGGTTAATTTCCAAAGCTTTAGCAAAATAAATGCGTACATAAGGGGCCCCACCCACCCAGGAGCGCTTGCATATATTTTATTGTGCTTTATCATGCCAATCATAATCATACAAAAACATTCAATAGAAAGATCAATTGTTGACAATAACCATCAGTATTATCGACAAAAGCCAGCAAAGGCGGTTCCCGAAATGAAAATTCTGCTTAAGGGGTTCAGTAAAAGTAAGTTCGGTACAGCTTCATTCAAACAATTTATCATTTTTAAACATACTGGGAAGTAGGGCAAGTGAAATTATCCATCGGTAAGCTTATCCTAATCTTTGAAATTATCAGATATCTGACTTGCCATTATTTGGAGATCCTAAATTAAGGTGAAGCTGAAGACAAACTCCAAAATACACACCAGTTCACAAGACACGAAATCAACTCTCACATTTTCTTATTGACAATTGTGAATACTGTTCGAATTCTTTCGTTGTAGGTCCCTGTTCGAGTGATTTATTCAAGTGCTCTAAACTTAGACGCAGGTTTTTAATATAAGTTATATCTACAGCTACTTATAACTGACTATAAGCACTTATTTAGTGAACTATTTCGCATATGACTGGCGAGATATTTTGCTTATGGATAATAAGACAACGGAACCGCGCCAAGAGGGTGTATCTCGGTTTTTATTTATAGATTTTTTGTTTATTATTATTATCATTATTATCATTGTTATTATTATTATTATTATTATTATTATTATTATTATTATTATTATTATTATTATTATCATTTTTTTCCAGGAAAGTGATCCCAAGTTTTTGCTCAGATCCATTTGTTTACTATTCTTATAGTTTTAAAAGTTATTTAGATGTTCGAAACTGACGTATCAGTATCACGCATCAAATCTTATCATGTATCTCGTCTCATCTTAGAGATCCTATGAACTTATTCTTTATATTTGCCTCTTTTTTTTTCCAAAATACATCACTTTTTCTCGGGAGCGACAACTAGTAATCATAATGATAATGGTAGGAGTAATAGTAATGATGATAGTAATAGTGATGGTACTAAAGATATAGTTATTGATAATAGTGATAATGAATACAACAACAGTAATGATAAAGGGCCGCTACCAATAATTCTTACATATTATATATGTATATATATATATATATATATATATATATATATATATATATATATATATGTGTGTGTGTGTGTGTGTGTGTGTGTGTGTGTGTGTGTGTGTGTGTGTATGTATGTATGTACGTATTGTATGTATGTATATATGTATACATGTATATATGTATATATGTATATATATATGTTTATATATATATATATATATATATATATATGTATATATATATATATATATATATATATATATATATATACAGTACTGGGAAAATTAATAGACTAATAGATTATTTTTTTGGGATTCTTCACGTTTTTATCTTTAACACCTCAGATCTTCACAAATATATTACTTACATAGAATAATTTAATCTACATAAAATAATTGATTATATAATGATTATATTATTTCTAAATGATAAGAATCATGTTTTTGGATTGTTACTCGTCTCCACACAAAATTACCTCGTCCCTCAGCCTTGTGTTCTTAAACCATTTCCACACATATCCACGTTCCCGGAATTCCGGTTTCCGGTTACTAATCATTGTTTATATTACCTAATGTGTGTGCCAATGTCCCAGTATCAATTGACCCATAATTAGTCGTAGAAGTCATTAAGGATAACCTGTTGAAGCATCATGGGCAGAGGAAAAGACTTGAGTCAGGCTGATTTTTCAGCAATCGAAATTTATCTACAAGAAACATCCCTCGACTGTAAAGAAATCACTCATAAAGTTGGTGTATCATTATCTAGTGTGTACAGAGTGAAAAGGAAGATTGAACATATCGAAAATTACGAGCCAACACGTGTTGGAAAGTGTGGAAGGAAATCCTGCACCACCCCAAGACAGGAGAGAATCCTCGTTGATATGGTAAGAAAAGACCGTTCAAAGTCGTCAAGACAACTAGCAGCTGACTTAGTGGACTATAATGTACAATGTACAACCTCAGCTGTTAGAAAAAAGCTTAGTAAGCTGGGTTACCGTGCCTGTAGGCCGACTAGAGTGCCAAGACTAACCGAGGCCATGAGGAAGAAAAGGCTGGCTTGGGCCAAGGCACACAGCCACTGGACATCTGATGACTGGGAAAAGGTAAATAT
>NW_028234437.1:2872936-2875436 GCF_977035675.1 Penaeus japonicus
GTGTTCCTCTCATTTTCTCCTTTTGCCACAGCTTTATCAGTATTTGCACCTATTTCCACTGACCTCGAGTAGTTGGAGAGAATAACGTTGGGAAGATCAGGGTGGGCGGCAGAGGAGAGGAAAAAGGTTTGGGGGCATGGCGTGGGCGGCTGCGGGTGCTTCCAAGCCGCCCCAAGGTGCCGGGTGCGATCCTCATGGTGTCCTGGGGAGGTCACCACCAAACAGGTCACAAGGGGACTACCCTCGCCCCTCAGCGTCCTCCTAGGGCTGCGGGGAAACTCCTTCCACGGCACAGCGTCTGCCTCATCCTGCCGTGTGTGTCTGAGGGAGTGAAATTAGTTACATTAAATACATTACAGGCGATATTGCTAATGGAATTCATTAATATTAATAATATAATTATTAATATTAATAATTTTGATAATATTAATAATGGAATTATTAATATTATTAATACAATAATAGAATTATTAATATTATTAATATAATAATGGAATTATCAATATTATTGATATAATAATGGAATTATTCATGGATATTATTAATGGAATTCATTGCATAATTGTGGTATGACACTTGTAATTAGGGAAGTCATATCGTGACTTGTAAACGTAAGAAAATTATATTAAGTTGATAATTTAACTACGATTCGATTTATTATCTATGATAGACACTATACACACATATAGCAATGTGATAATGTTAACCACAATAATGATAATGATGTGTATGATAGTGATAATGATAATGATGATGAATAGAAATAATCTATCATAATGATAACAAGAAAAAAAAGTGATAATGTTGATGAAAAGGATAATAAAGACAAAATAATAAAGACAAAATAATAAAGATAATGATGATACTACTACTACAACTACTAATACTAATGATAATGATGATAACGATGACAATCAATCATCATGATAACAATAATGATTTTAACAATAATGCAAATACTGATAACAATAATGATAGTAACAGTATTCATGATGGTGATGTTGATTATATTGATAATGATAATAAGAAAAAATAATGATAATAATAATGATAATGATAAGGATAATGATGATGATGATAATAATAATAATAATAATAATAATTAATAATAATAGTAATAATGATAATAACGATAACAATAAAAATGATGGTAATGATAATGATAATGATGATAATAATAGTAATAATAATAATATTAATAATAATAATAATAATAATAATAATAATAATGATAATAATAATAATAATGATAATAATAATAATAATGATAATAATAATAGTAATAATAATGATAATAGTAATAATAATAGTAATAATAATAATGATAATAATAATAATAATAATAATGATAATGATAACGATAATAAGAACAATGATGATATTAATAATAATGATTACGATAATAGTAATAATGATAATAATAATGATAATAAAAATAACAATAGTAATAATTATAATAGTGATAATAATAATGATAATAATAATGATAATTATAATATAATAATAATGATGATAATAATAATGATGATAATATTAATAATGATAATAATGATAATGATAACAATGATGATAATAATAATGATGATAGTAATAAAACAAAAGATCTTGATAATAACAATAACATTATCAATAACAACATCAGTATGTTAATACTGATGATAATAATAACAGTAATGATGATAAGGATAATGATAACAATTATTACGATGATAGTAATTACAATTATGATGATAATGAAAATGATAATGAAGAATGGTAATAATAACAATAATATTAAGAATAATGATGATAATAATGATAATGCTAATGATAATGCTAGTAATAATGTTAATGATAAAAATAATAATAGTGATAGCAGTAATAATTATAAAAATAATGACAATGATACTACTACTAATAATGATAATGATGATAATAATATTGATAATGATAATGATAATGATAGTAATAGTAATAGTAATAATAATGATAATGATAATAATAATAACAACAATAATAATAATGATAATAATGGTAATAAAGAATAATGCTAATAATAATAATGATAATAATGATGATAAGAATTATAATAATGATAATGATACTAATAATGGTAATGATAAACATGATAATGATAAGAATAAATGCTGATAATAATAATGATGATAATGATAACAACAACAACAATAACGATGATAATAACGATAAATAAAAATAATGGTAACAAAATTAGTAATAACAATAATAACAATATCAACAATAAAGATGATAATTGTAACAATCCATCAATCTTAGAATAATAGATAATGATATTAATTATTTACTGATCAAACATCTCCGTTCATAAAATTGTTACCATCATTGAACAAAATTTGATACAACCCAACCTGACTAAAGCTTTTTAAAATCATAAGAAAAAAAAACTATATAAAAGGGATATTTTCAAACTCCATTTTCTAATTGTCTTTGCCATATTTTCCCACCTTTACCTTGAAATTATCCCGAAGATAAGAAATACGCT
>NW_028234437.1:2917936-2920436 GCF_977035675.1 Penaeus japonicus
TGATGATGACATTAATGATGATGATGAAGTATGATGATGACATTAATGATGATGATGAAGTATGATGATGACATTAATGATGATGATGAAGTATGATGATGACATTAATGATGATGATGAAGTATGATGATGACATTAATGATGATGATGAAGTATGATGATGACATTAATGATGATGATGAAGTATGATGATGACATTAATGATGATGATGAAGTATGATGATGACATTAATGATGATGATGAAGTATGATGATGACATTAATGATGATGATGAAGTATGATGATGACATTAATGATGATGATGAAGTATGATGATGACATTAATGATGATGATGAAGTATGATGATGACATTAATGATGATGATGAAGTATGATGATGACATTAATGATGATGATGAAGTATGATGATGACATTAATGATGATGATGAAGTATGATGATGACATTAATGATGATGATGAAGTATGATGATGACATTAATGATGATGATGAAGTATGATGATGACATTAATGATGATGATGAAGTATGATGATGACATTAATGATGATGATGAAGTATGATGATGACATTAATGATGATGATGAAGTATGATGATGACATTAATGATGATGATGAAGTATGATGATGACATTAATGATGATGATGAAGTATGATGATGACATTAATGATGATGATGAAGTATGATGATGACATTAATGATGATGATGAAGTATGATGATGACATTAATGATGATGATGAAGTATGATGATGACATTAATGATGATGATGAAGTATGATGATGACATTAATGATGATGATGAAGTATGATGATGACATTAATGATGATGATGAAGTATGATGATGACATTAATGATGATGATGAAGTATGATGATGACATTAATGATGATGATGAAGTATGATGATGACATTAATGATGATGATGAAGTATGATGATGACATTAATGATGATGATGAAGTATGATGATGACATTAATGATGATGATGAAGTATGATGATGACATTAATGATGATGATGAAGTATGATGATGACATTAATGATGATGATGAAGTATGATGATGACATTAATGATGATGATGAAGTATGATGATGACATTAATGATGATGATGAAGTATGATGATGACATTAATGATGATGATGAAGTATGATGATGACATTAATGATGATGATGAAGTATGATGATGACATTAATGATGATGATGAAGTTGATGATGACATTAATGATGATGATGAAGTATGATGATGACATTAATGATGATGATGAAGTATGATGATGACATTAATGATGATGATGAAGTATGATGATGACATTAATGATGATGATGAAGTATGATGATGACATTAATGATGATGATGAAGTATGATGATGACATTAATGATGATGATGAAGTATGATGATGACATTAATGATGATGATGAAGTATGATGATGACATTAATGATGATGATGAAGTATGATGATGACATTAATGATGATGATGAAGTATGATGATGACATTAATGATGATGATGAAGTATGATGATGACATTAATGATGATGATGAAGTATGATGATGACATTAATGATGATGATGAAGTATGATGATGACATTAATGATGATGATGAAGTATGATGATGACATTAATGATGATGATGAAGTATGATGATGACATTAATGATGATGATGAAGTATGATGATGACATTAATGATGATGATGAAGTATGATGATGACATTAATGATGATGATGAAGTATGATGATGACATTAATGATGATGATGAAGTATGATGATGACATTAATGATGATGATGAAGTATGATGATGACATTAATGATGATGATGAAGTATGATGATGACATTAATGATGATGATGAAGTATGATGATGACATTAATGATGATGATGAAGTATGATGATGACATTAATGATGATGATGAAGTATGATGATGACATTAATGATGATGATGAAGTATGATGATGACATTAATGATGATGATGAAGTATGATGATGACATTAATGATGATGATGAAGTATGATGATGACATTAATGATGATGATGAAGTATGATGATGACATTAATGATGATGATGAAGTATGATGATGACATTAATGATGATGATGAAGTATGATGATGACATTAATGATGATGATGAAGTATGATGATGACATTAATGATGATGATGAAGTTGATGATGACATTAATGATGATGATGAAGTATGATGATGACATTAATGATGATGATGAAGTTGATGATGACATTAATGATGATGATGAAGTTGATGATGACATTAATGATGATGATGATATGATTAATGATATGATAATGATGATGATGAAGTATGATGATGACATTAATGCTGAAGAAGATCTTAATATTAATGCTAATGACAGAAAGATATATTGTATCAAGACTGGATTATTGTCATCATTCTGTGACGTCACAAATGACTAAACCTATAATGGAAGTAACTAAGAAATTGATAAAAATGATTAGAATTTTGACAACGGTGAACATAAA
>NW_028234437.1:2925436-2935436 GCF_977035675.1 Penaeus japonicus
AGTAATTTCTTAATGAATTCCAGAGTACGCATTTCCCCCCCTCCCCTCCCCCCTCCCCCCCTATTTGAGGCCGTCGCCGAATAGATATCTTTGGCTGAGGCGGGGAGTTACTTTGATGGAATTCCGAGATGATTGCATGACGAAATTGTGTGATGTCTGCATGACGAAATTGTGTGATGTCTGTATGATGAAAATGTGTGATGTCTTTATGATGAAATTGTGTGATGTCTGCATGACGGAATTGTGTGATGCCTGCATGGCGAAATTGTGTGATGTCTTTATGATGAAAGTATGTGGCGTCTGCATGACGAAATTGTGTGATGTCTGCATGGCGAAATTGTGTGATGTCTGCTTGATGAAATTGTGTGATGTCTCCATGACGAAATTGTGTGATGTCTTTATGATGAAATTGTGTGATGTCTGAATGACGAAATTGTGTGATGTCTGGCTTTTCATGACACCTTTTTAGCTGGATGGGTGAGTGGGTCGGGGAGGGGGGGGGGGGGGGAGGAGGAGTGGTCACTGACCCAGACCGAAAGATCGCCATGGAATGCAATGAATGATCGTTGCATGACCAGTGGGCATGGGAAAACCAGGAGGATATTCTTAAGTATTTTTCTCTGTGAATTCATAACATTTTTATCTTTTTCTTTGTGTTACATTATGGGTTGTCATTAAGTATGTATGCTTGTCTTTTGATAGCGTGGTTTTACACTGTCTTTGTGGTAGTAGAACATAATTTGCATGATTATGTGAAAAGGGTCCTATTGACGGCGTAAGAAAATAGGTACATATATTTTTGATGATTTATTTGGAAATACACACATACATCAGAATATACAGCATAACGGTAGAATATTATTAATTTTGACGACGTAAACACACGCACACATACACACATACACACGTACATACACCCCCACCCGCACCCCAAACATCCCCTACCCCCTCCCCCACACCCTCACCCCCCCACACCCCCCCTACCCTCCCCCCCACACACACCCCAAACACCCCTCCCCCCCACACACAGAGTAAACACACAAGACAAAATGAGAAAAAAACACGCGAATACTTAACCGATTTAAGAGAAGCGAAGATAAAAAATCCACGTTCACTTTATTAACATTTTCGAAGTAATATGTGCCACGACAGAGCTAGTGTTCCTTTACACTAAAGTGAGCTTAATGGGGCATCATGGTGGGTTATGGTGGTACTTGTGGTGACTGACAGGCGTAAGGGAGGAAAAGGTCAAAGGATATAGAACTTTCTGCCATTTTTCTCTTCGAGAGAGACACATGTACATACATAAGCTTGATGTGTAACTAGAATAGAAGAATATTTTATTGTCATCAATTTTATAATTTTTTGTTATTGTTGTTATTATCGTCATTATCAATTATGTTATTATTATCATCACTGAAGTTATTGTTATTATCATTACTATTATTATCATCATAGTTTATGATCATCATTATTATCATTATGATCATTATCATCATTATTACCATCATTGTTATCATAACCATTATTGTTATTGCTATTATTTCTAAGATTGTTATTACTATTGTCATTATTATCAGTGTTATCATTAACATTCTTATTGAAATTATTATCATTATAATCATCATATTCGATGTATCATTATAATTCTTATTGGAAACGACCTAAAAAAAAAACGACAAACGACCTAAAAAAAAGACCTAAAAACGACAAACAACCTAAGCAGACAGGGATCGAAAGGCTAAAAAAATAATAATAATAATAAAAAAGACACAAACTAAGAACAGGAAAGACAGGTAGAGGAAGGCGGCTGCCCCCCCCCCCCAAAAAAAAAAAAAAAAAAAAAAAAAAAAAAAAAAAAAACGGAAGGAATCTTGGCTTTGATAAGTCGATGGATTGTCCTGCCTTGAGAAGTGGACCGGAAGCACTATTGTTGCATCGTGCCGTCACGAAACGCTTCATTGTTGAATGGGTTGCGAAGACGCTATTGAAGGGTTGGAGGGGGAGGAGGAGGGGGGGGAGAGGGGTACAGGGGGGGAGGGGGAGGAGGGGGGGGAGAGGGGTACAGGGGGAGGGGGGAGGAGAAGGGAAGGAAGAGAGGGGTACAGGGGGGGAGGGGGAGAAAGGAAGGAAGAGAGGGGTACAGGGGGGGAGGGGGAGGAGGAGGGGGGAGAGAGGGGTACAGGGGGAGGGGGAAAGGAAGGAAGAGAGGGGTACAGGGGGGGGGGAAGAAGGAAGAGAGGGGTACAGGGGGGGAGGGAAGGAAGAGAGGGGTACAGGGGGGAGGGGGAGAAAGGAAGGAAGAGAGGGGTACAGGGGGGAGGGGGGAGGAAAAGAAGCGTATAGGGGAGAGAGGGGGTGGGAGAAAGGTACAGGGGGATGGGGGGAGGGGGGGAGAGGAGGAGAGAGGTACAAGGGGAGAGAGGGGGAGAGGAGGAGGGGGGATGGGGGGGAGAGGAGGAGAGAGGTACAAGGGGAGGGGGGGGAGAGGAGGAGAGAGGTACAAGGGGAGGGGGGGGGATGGGGGGGAGAGGTAGGAGAGGGGGGAAAGGGGGGGGGGGAGAGGAGGAGGAGAGAGGCAAGGGGAGGAAGGGGTTGGGGGGAGAGTGTACAAAGGGGAGGGGGGGGGAATGTAGGAGACAATTTAACTTCCAGAGAGGAGAGATTTGTCTTCGTAGTTCTAAGGGAGGAAGGGTTAATGGAATGTAGGTTGCGGGGCTAATGTCACGGTAATTTAACTTCCACTCGGCGAGCCTGACGTAAGAGCTATGCCTCTGAAGTTTTGTCGAATCTATTTGGTTGAAGTTGATGTATCGGTAGATTGATGATTGGACACACACTATAAGTAGATTGTTTCTTTCTCTCTCTCTTTCTTTCTCTCTCTCTCTCTCTCTTTCTCTTTCTACGCCTCTCTCTCTCTCTCTCCCCATCTCTTTCTCTCTCTCTCTCTCTCTTTCTCTCTCCGTCTCTCTCTCTCTCTCTCCCCATCTCTTTCTATCTCTCTCTCTCTCTCCATCTCTTTCTATCTCTCTCTCTCTCTCTTTCTACGCCTCTCTCCCTCTCCCCATCTCTTTCTCTCTCTCTCCCACTCTCTCTCTCTCCCCGTCTCTCTCTTTTTCTATCTCCTATCTCTCTGTCAATTATCAGTAACTACAACACCCCACGTGCAATATCTCTCACGCGACAGAACACCCCTTCATGACAAGGTGCCACGAGAAAGCTGTGGCTTAGGAGAGCACATCCGCGTCACGCCCAGCTGGAAGGAACATCGTCGGGCGGGGATCGAGTGCCATCCATAGTTATTATGCTCACTGGGCAGCCATGCGAGAGACCTACTATGTCCGGCAGAGGGAGGGAAAGAGAAATCGAAGGGGGGAAAGAGTGAGGAAAGAGGGAGGGATGGAGGATGGGAGGATGGGAGGGAGGATGGGATGGATGGGAGGGAGGGAGTAAGAGAGGGGAGAGGGAGGGAGGGAGAGTAAGAGAGAGAGAGAGAGAGAGAGAGAGAGAGAGAGAGAGAGAGAGAGAGAGAGAGAGGGAAGGGGGAGGGGAGGGAGGGAGAGTAAGAGAGAGAAAGAGAGAGAGAGAGAGAGATGCGTTCCGTTCTGTGTTCCTCATTATGCCTTCGCGCCGCCATCAGTCATTAACCTGTTCATGGATACCCTGGGAGTTATGTGTCATGGTAGGCGTCGCCGGGGCACGAGGGTGATGGAAGGGAATATGTAATTACTCTTCTGGAGTTCATAGAATCTAACTGTATGATTAGAATAATGAAAATACACATATACACACTCTCTTCTCTCTCTCTTTCTCTCTCTCTCTCTCTCTCTCTCTCTCTCTCTCTCTCTCTCTCTCTCTCTCTCTCTCTCTCTCTCTCACCCACTGTCAATTAAGCACTGACACGGACAGATAAATGCGCGCGCACGCGCACACACACACACACACAAACACACACACACACAGTAATAACGTGAACCTCAGAAACATAATATGTATATGGTGGGAAGTAATACATAAAATAAAAGATTAGAAGACATGGTGATAAATCATGGTGAGAAAATACGGTAGGAAAATATAGAAGGAAGGAGAGAAAATCCGAGAGATTTTCGTTCGTGCCGGAACGCTGGCGTGTCTCCTCTTCACACTTAACCCATAATCTCGGGTTGTAAGCAGGGTATCAACAGGACTGAGGGCGGCGCTGAGACCAGCTGGGACTCTCCGTTCGGCGTGGAATGTCGCTGCTATTTCTATCTTGGGGAATCCGGTAGATTTAGATCGTGTTGCGTTCGGTTCATTCCAGGTCGGGATACTAGGAGAGGGTTCACTGGATGCGTGTGTATTTAAAGGTTTTTATCGGTAAATATGTGTATATATCACATACACACACATACACTGTGTATGTATTTACGTGTACGTACATAAACGCACACGCACATACACACACATATCTATTTTGTTTCCTTCCTATTCTTATTATTTTCTGTGCCAGCCATAGCTCGACTTACTTTGCAAGTCCCTAAGTAATCCATAATAATAACAAAAACTTGTTCCGGCGGTAATAATGCAAATTGCAACAGAGACCCGACGAACACGGATAAACAGGCACCGGAAACGAAGGGGGAGGGGGAGGGGGGGAAGGGGGTGGCACAACGGAATGATAAGAGTAGGTGGGTTTCATTCATGGTTCTCAGGGAGGGGAAAGTTTGAGGAGAGGGGCTGGGGAGGGGGGAGGGGGGGAGGGGGGGAGGTGGAAGGTGGAAGGGGGAGGGGGAGGGAGGTGGGTGGGTGGGGGCGGTTAGTCGACACACGCCCACGGGGAGAAAGTGTAGCATTCCGCTTGACGTCACGCTAGCCCTCGGGCACTTAGGCTGCCGCCCCCCCCCCCCACCCACACCCACACCCTACCCCCGTACACCCCCCAAACCCCCCCACCCCCTCTCTCTCTCTCTCCTGCCGGCATTCTTCTTAGAGGCTCCTCGGGTGGTTACAGCCCCTAATAAGGATCCCCTCTCGTCCATTTCCTCTCGAATGAAGTCAAATTCGACGTCGAATAATCTCCCAATTACGTCTCAGCCCTCGATCTAATTAATGCAAAGCCAATTAGCCAATTAGTCCGCCCGTAGGATGAAAGCGGAGGTTATCACGACGTCGAAAAAGGAGGCCAACCGTCACACTGAGATGACTCATGCATCACACTCTGCTTTGCCGTATTTTCATACTTATGTCCTCTGCGAAAATACGGGGCGTTATGTGCACTGTGCAATGCCAATGAGCGATGCTGATTGCAAGGGAAGAGGACCAATCAGGAAGCGGAATCAGAACCGATGCTTTATTGGTTGAAATAACATGTTACTACAGGCTGATCAGGGACGGGGAGGAGAGGGGAGGAGAGGGAAAGGAGGGGAGGGGAGAAAGGAGGGGAGGGGAAGGGAGAAAGGAGGGAAAGAAGGGGAGGGGAGATAGGAGGGGAGGGGAGGGAGGAGAAGGAAGAGGAGGGGAGAAAGAAGGGAAGGGAGGGAAGGGGAGAAAGGAGGAGAGGGAAAAGGAGGGGAGAAAAGAGAGGAGACAGTAGAGGAGGAGAGGAGAGGGAAGGGGAGGGTAGGGGAGAAAGGAGGGGAGTGGAGGGGAAGGGAGAAAGGAGGGAAGGGGAAGGGAGAAAGGAGGGAAGGGAGGGGAGGGAAGATAGGAGGGGAGGGAGGAGAGGGAAGGGGAGGGGAGAAAGGAGGGGAGGGGAGAAAGGAGGGGAGGAGAGGAGAAGGAAGGGGAGGGGAGAAAGGAGGGATGGGGAGAAAGGAGGGAAGGAGAGGAGAAGGAAGGGGAGGGGAGGAGAGGGAAGAGGAGGGAAGAAAGGAAGTGAGAAAGGAGGGAAGGGAAGGGGAGAGGAGGGGAGAAGAGGAGAGGGAAGGAGGGGAGTGGAGGAACAGGGGAGGGGGCTGAGGTGGCGGGGTCAAAAGGTGTGTGATCTCAGCTCCATTACCTAGACTGCGAGTGGAATAAATGATACTGTTCCGATGGGGAGAGGAATGGTGGCGCGACTACGTACTGCGTGGGAGGGTATGAACTGAAGGTATTTATGAACATATTCTTTATATTTCTTTCATAAATATTTTCGGGTAATGAAGGTTATCCATCGCCGATAGACAGACCTTTACTTTGGAATCGTGATGTTTGTGGGAAAGCTTCAACATGCGAAGATATATTCAGTATAGATTCAATGGAAATATGACAAATTAATTACCTGACCCGGAAACCATAGGGTGGTACTCTGACAAATCACATCCTCAGGTTACGCAAATGATCACCGACGCACAAGTCAGTTAATCAGAAGGAGGACAAAAGATGAAAACAGGAAATGAAAAGAAACATGAAATTTGTCACACACAGACACAGATACACAGACACACACACATACATACATACATACATATATATATATATATATATATATATATATATACATATATATATATATATATATATATATATATACACACACACACACACACACACACACACACACACACACATATATATATATATATATATATATATATATATATAGATAGATAGATAGATAGAGAGAAGGACATAAAAACAGATCGATAAATAGATAAAGAGAAATATAGAGCGAGTGACTTTCACATACACGCCCAGGGAGCACAGTGATAACGTCTGACAAACGTACACTCATGTATAACACGATTACACGTACACATGAATAACCACACACACACAGAAAGTCACACGTAAACACGACAATTGATACCTTTAGGTACTGTGTGCTTCCCACCGAAGTGACAACAACGTCGATACACTTATTACCATCTCTCCGTCGAGCAGCTTTCCCCCAGACACTCGTAATGGACGCGTCGAGGTGTTGGGTGTAGTTTGAGTAGAAAGTATATGACATCGGAGGGAGGGGAGGTAGAGGGGGTGGGGAGGGAAGGGGAGGGGAGGAGAGGGGAGGGGGAGGGAGGGGAGGGGGTTGGAGGGGAGGGGAGGGGAGGGGGAGTGGGGTTGGAGGGGAGGAGAGGGGGAGGGAGGGAGGGAAGGGGAGATTGAGGGGAGGAGAGGGGAGGGGAGGGGGAGGGGGTTGGAGGGGAGGGGAAGGAGGGAAGGAGGGGAGGGGATGGGAGGTTGAGGGGGTTGGAGGGGAGGGAGGGGAGGGGGTTGGAGGGGGGTTGGAGGGGAAGGGCATGGATGGGCCTCGTGGCAGGACCTCGTAACCCGGGCGCCAAACAACAGACACCCACAATGCGCCATTACGGGGGCGGGCGGTGGGCGGGTAAGAGGGGGAGAGGGAGGAGAGAGAGGGGGAGAGGGGAAGAGCACTCCGTGAGCTCGCTTTAAAACGCATCTTGCTCCACTTTTACATCCAAAGTCTGGCGGGTTCGTGGGCGGGGTTCGTGGGCGGGGTTCCGTATCTTTCATCGGTGGCGTCGTCGGCAGGGGAATCGTCCGGGTTCTCTTCCGGCGGGGTTGTGACAGACATATCTCGGTGGTTTCGGACGGACGCCTGTTTACGTAAAGCGCTTTCACGGAAATGATCTTCTTTGATTCGTCGCGTGTGTATTTGCTTGTGTGTCGTTGTGTGTGCGTGTGTTTGTGGATTTGTATGTGTGTGTGTTTGTTTGTGTGTCGTTGTGTGTGCGTGTGTTTGTGGATTTGTGTGTGTGTGTTTGTTTGTTTGTTAGTATGTGTGTGAGTGTTTGTTAGTATGTGTGTGGGTTTGTATATGTGTGTTTGTTTGTTTGTTAGTATGTGTGTGGGTTTGTATGTGTGTTTGTTTATTAGTGTGTGAGTTTGTATGTATATCTGTGTTTGTTAATATGTATGTGGGTCTGTATGTGTCTACTTATACATATGTATACATGCGCGTTCATGCACACAAGCCTTGAAAAGAGCATGCTGGTGCGAATGAGAAACAAGATTCAAAAGATTCGAAGACAAGAAGCGGCGGGGGAGGATCGGCGCGGCGCCTCGACCCGGGGGCACCGAGGTCACGCAAGGCCACGCCCCCTCCTTACGCCTCATTGTGAACCCAAGACGTATTGCACCTAATACGTAGCTGCACTTATTATTATGTAACCAGTGACGAGCAGCGTGTACAAGCTACGATATCGGGGGGAAAATAGAGACAAAGGATACAGGGTAAGAAGAAGAAGAAGAAGAAGAAAAAAAAAGAGACAGAGAGAGATCGAGAGAAGGAAAGGTCATGGCTGCTTTAGGGAAAAATTTCGCTCGTTGACGAGAAAGTCGTGAGTCTATGGCTGTTGTAGGAGTTTTACAAGTTATTCCATCATTTTTCTCTTCTATGCTCCTTTTTCTGAGGCACACACACCTTGCGGCACTTTTCAGAACCCGATGATAATAACCGAACAATTGTTCCCGAACGGGGTAAAAACCAGGCCAAACACGGCTACCTTAAAAACACCCGAAACACAAGACACATTCATGCATATTTCCGGTTGTCAAGATGTTTTTATCATGACTTTTCTTAATTTTCCTCTAAATCACAGAATCACATAAAGCAATTTATTTGTCTAATACGCTTTAATAGAACCCCCGCGGTATCACGTTAACGAGGCCGTAAAGGTAGCGACTTCCCAGGGTAACGAGAGCTCCTGTGTTCTATCCCCCGTGGGCGGAAATCGTCAAACGCAAAGCTTCTCACGATTTGCATATTACGCTATTCCATGCACTCTTGTCAACCCTACGTGTTGATACTAGCAACTCTACTATAATGATAAAAATAACAATGGTGATGATTACTATTACTATTACTACTATTGCTACTGTTAATGGTAATAACAATGGTAATAATAGTAGTGATAACGATGATAATGATAGTTATGATGTTGATGATAAGATTTAATATAACAATTCTGATAACGTTAATACAATATATACATATATATATATATACACATATATATATATGCATATATATACATATATATATATATATATATATATATATATATATATATATATATATATATATATATATATATATATATGTGTGTGTGTGTGTGTGTGTGTGTGTGTGTGTGTGTATCCAAATAAAAACACACGACCTATTTAAGTAATATACCAAGGGACTGCTAACAGCCAGGCGTCAAGGCGGTTGCATTATCAAATGTAAATGTCGTAATCCACGCTAACGACTCCCCATTTCGTGGTCGTTATCTTGGTCGTCGAGTGGTAAGTTCTTGCGTCATTGTTGATGAATTGCCCGCTGAGGATCAAGTGAGTCACACGTTGCATTGTTTGAGGAGGGAAACTTTGGTCGTTTCGCTTGACCTGCCGGTGTGATTCCACCCTTCCTCTCGCTCTTTGTCGGCCGTCCCTTTTTCTCGGTGTACTTACATGCACATGCACGCACACGCACACGCACACACAAATACATATGTATATATGTATATATACACATACATGCATATGTATATATGTATATACATACATATATGTATATATATATGTACACACACACACACACACACACACACACATATATATATATATATATATATATATATATATATATATATATATATATTATATATGTGTGTGTGTGTATGTATGTGTGTGTGTGTGTGGATGAACAGAGACAGAAAGATAAAGAGAAAAAGAGAGGGAGGGGCAAGGTGGAGAGAGAGAGAGAGGGAGGGGGGGGGGGCGCAAACACGAAAGAGAGGTAGCTAGCGCACGAGCCTCAGATGGAAGGGTTGGACGCGGGGCCGGCGAGGGGCCAGTGTCAACATCTGGCACAGCCATGTGTGACGTGGTTATGGTAAATTAACTTTACCGCAAAGTGAAAAGGCGTGTCCGCGCGTAGTGGTGTGCGTCCGAGTGTTTTTTTTTCTCTTTTTTTTTCTGGCACACTCATGTTCACTCGTGTGATGCACATATAAACGCGAAATCTTGCACACACAAACACAAATGCATATTCATGCCTTGCATACATACATACATACAAACATCATATAAACTTTGAAGT
>NW_028234437.1:2955436-2957936 GCF_977035675.1 Penaeus japonicus
GATCAGGGTGGGGATGAAAGTGACGATGGTGATGATTAGGATAATGGCAGTAATTATGATATTTATAATAGCAATCAGTATTAATGATATAAATGGTAATGATACTAACAACAAAATAATAACAGCAATAATGACCATTATCATTATGATATTATGAGTGATGACGATAATGATGATGAATATAGTAATACTGATACAATTACTTCTAAGAATGAGGATGATATTAAGAATGGAAATAAGAATAAAAGAAATGACGATGATAATAGTGATAATGACAATAATGATAATGATAAAGATGATAATGGTGATGATAATGATAGTAGTAATAATACTGAAATAGTAATAATGATGGAAGCTATTATAATAATGATAAAACAATAATTATGATAATAATCATCATTATAGTAACAGTATTAGTGGTAATGATTATAATAACAACTACAAAGTGATAATAATGATGATAGTGATAATGATGAAAATGCTAATGATAATGATAGTAATAATAATAATGAAATGATGATAAGATAATGATAATAAAAATATTAATAGTAATAATAATGATGATAATAAAACTACAAGTAATAAAGATAATAGTGATGATAATCATAACAATAATTAGAATAATAGTAATAACAGTAATGTTAATAATGATGATATTAAGAGTAACAATCATAATGATGATAGGGATAACAATGAAATTGATGATATAGTAATAATGAAGATAATGATAATAAATAAAATAATCATAAATTATCATAATAATGATGATGATAAAATGAAAATGATAACAACAATGATAATAATAGGAATAATTATCAAAAGAATGATTACAATAATTATAATAATAATGATAATAACACTAATAATTATAATGATCAATAATGATAATAACACTACTACCAATACTAATAATAATGATTATATTGATAATAATGATAATAATGATAATAATGATAATAATAATAATGATGATAATAATAATAATGACAACAACAACAACAACAACAACAACAACAACGATAATGATAATAATGATAATAATGAAAATAATAATGATAATAATAATAATAATAATAATAATAATGATAATAATAATAATAATAATAATAATGATAATAATAATAATAATAATAATAATAATAATGATAATAATAATAATGATGATGATAATAATAATAATAATAATAATAATAATAATAATAATAATAATAATAATAATAATAATAATAATAATAATAATAACAGCAATAATAATGATGATGATGATAATAATAATAATAATGATAATAATAATAATAGTAAAAATAATGATAATAATAATAATAATGATAATGATAATGATGATGATGATAATTATAATAATAATAATAATAATAATAATGATACTACTACTACTACTACTAATGATAATAATAATAATAGCAACAATGATAATGACAATGAAAATTATAATAATAATGATGATGATGATAAGGATGATAATAATAATAATTATAATAATAATAATAATAATAATAATAATAATAATAATAATAATAATAATGATAATAATAATGATAATAATAATGATAATAATAATAATAATAATAATAATAATAATAATAATAATAATAGTAATAATAATAATAATGATAATGATAATAATAATGATAACAATGATAATGAAAATAGTAATGATAATGGTAATGAAGAAAATAAGGATAATAATAATAATGATATCAATAATGATGATAATGACAGTGATGATGATAATAATGATAACATTAATGATGATAATGATAACAGAAATGTAATAAAATGAACAGTAAGAGGAAATCCTCTAATGATCATATCCTCTAATTACTATTTCAATGAGAATTTGGAAGCATCATTTGCACATTTAATGCGACGGAATTAAGATAATTATTTCTAAAATAAATCATAGCAACGATAACATTTAATTTCAGAATCAAGAGGATTTTGTATATAAAGTTAGTCTGACGCTGTCATTTTTATTCATTTTTAAAAAATCGGTGACTAATAGAACTAGAATTGTGTTTATTTAATTTTAATTAAGCCTCAAGACAGAGACAAGACAAAACAAGAAGAAGAAAATATTGTAATTGTTTACCACAATTTGCTTCGTTGCCATTTTCTTTGGATCGGCAGAAAATATCTTTAAAGGGTAGACTATACTATATTTCTCGTGGTTCCTCATTCACCACATTTCCTTTCCTTGTTTACTGTTAGATGGGTTACTTAAAAATAATACCGTTTCTAGATGATGTTAGCATAAAGTAAGGGTGAATTGAATAGCGTTTCTAGATGATATTAGCATAAATTACATAAATTAAGGAAGAAAAGGCAATCTAGCCACGAAACAGAGTCAACGAACGTACCGACATACTGAAATAATGAGATATTTTTAAAGCTTGGATAATTCATAACAAACAGTCTAAGTTGCCAGCAATTTCTAGCGGGAATCTAGGCTGTATAATATGTATAGAGCTCCAGTAGTATC
>NW_028234437.1:2965436-2970436 GCF_977035675.1 Penaeus japonicus
TATATATATATATATATATATATATATATATATATATATATATATAAAGATAGATAGATAGATAAATAAATAGAGAGAGAGAGAGAGAGAGAGAGAATTTCAATATGCACAATGGAGCAGGAATTGCAGAAAATGCAGGTGAGTAACTTTGCTGGAATTAGCATTCTGTTATCCGATCTCTTACACAATAGATTACAAGAACATTTGCATGTATCGTTCTGCTTTTCCTCTTCGATGTAACATCATTTCATCAAATACTATCATTCACCTTCATATACATGTGGATAAATTAATAGATTGATAAATTGATAAATATGCGCACACACACACCTTTAATGTATATATATATATATATATATATATATAAATATATATATATATATATATATATATATATACATATATATATATATATATATATATATATATATATATATATATATATATATATATATATATATATATATATATATATATATATATATATGTATATATATATATATATATATATATTTATATATATACATATATATTTATATATATGTATATATAAAGAAAAACACACGCAATTTTCTATCTAACGATGTATCTCTCGCAACACTATTAGCCAACTTCAATGAATCCAGAAATAAAATTCGGGCTCCCATTGTGGAAATATTGCGCAGGGGGGCCATTGCATATTCAGGCCAAATTTAATCATGCAAACCCCGCCGTTGCAATGTTTGTGTATGAAATATGAAAGACCGAAAGACCTCTTTAAAGATGACCTTTCCCCGAGGAATTTCACACTGCGATGGCGAGCCGGGGGGGGGGGGGGGTTTGGTCCGTTGATCACACCTGTTGGCTTAATATAATTTTGCTCTCCTGAGTAAGGTGAGCTTAGAGTATGATCTCTCAATGGACTTAGGCTTTGCAATGGATGCTGTGATTTATGGTCTTCTCCGGTTCATTTTGTCGAAACTTCTGAAATAGTAATATGTTTACTACAGTAATCTCTTCTATTAAGGGTTGTGTCTTCAACGCACTCGGAGACATGTGATGATAAATAACAAACCTAATTAAAATATGTCTATTGTGTTTCTCCAAGAATAAAACAGGTGTTACTAAGAATAAAACAATAAAACTTTTCCCGAGGACTTTCATCGTCTTCTCTCTAAAAACCGTCGTCTTTTGAGCGCCTTCCGTCACATTACGCAAAAGAACCAACAGGCCAGTCATGTGCTCGGACGCAGGTAAACAAAAAAGGAGTGACTCCACCGATTCACCTTTTTGCGATTTTTACTAATCTCAAGGTAATGATTGACGAATATATATATATGTGTGTATATATATATATATATATATATATATATATATATATATATATATATATATATATATATATTTTTTTTTTTTTTTTTTTTTTTTTTTTTTTTTTTTTTTTTTTTTTTTTTTTTTTTTTTCATGCTAGTTCAAAGTCGCGTAACAAAGGCACTTGGATGGCAATAATTCTATAACAATAATGTATTTTTGTATGTATATAAAAAGTAATGTGTATAGATTTTGGTTAAAAAAAAATCCTTTTCGTTTGACTAAAATCACCTGTGTCAGTTTTTGCCTATTTTTCATTCGTGTTGTCTTTAAAATTAATTGATATCAAGTAATTATTTGGATTCTTATGATGAATAGTGCATCTATTTCTAGTTTGATAATTCTCATTCATGAATAACCATATTTTATATTTTCCGCATTCTTATTTCCACATCTGTTGAATGAATAATACTCAAACTGCAACGTGTGATAAATTTCAATCGGACGAATATAATAGAAATGGTAATTTGAAGAATAAGGTGATTAAAAGAATCATTTATGCTAGCTGTACCTTTTGTTATAAGTGATTAAAAAATCATGAATAATAATGTGATGAATAAGATTGATGGATTCATAAATAATTAATATTTGCTGTGAGACCAGCTTATTGCCACTTTATTAGTCAGTCAAGTTGGATATATTATAAATTTTGTATTAAGAGAAGATTAAACTTAGAACTTTATGTTTCAAAATAATTTATGAGGAAGTTGATTAATATACAATATAATTGTACACACACACACACACACACACACACACACACATATATATATATAAATATATATATATATATATATATATATATATATATATACATACATACATCCATACACACACACACACACACATATATATATATATATATATATATATATATATATATATATATATAATATACATATATATATATATATATATATATAATACATACACACACATATACACATAATATATATATATATATATATATATATATATATATATATATATATATATATATATATTTAGAAAGAGAGAGAGAGAGAGAGGGAAAGGAAGAGAGAGAGAAAGAAAAAGAAAGAGATACCGACAGACAAAAAGACTTTTTGCTGAAAACTTTTAATAAGGAAATTTACCAAAACATTAAATAACAAAGGGCTTAGTACCCCCCCTTGTGGGATGCCGAGCGACATAACCCTCTGTTCTCCCTTGTAGCCCTGAAACACTACGGCTGACTGCCTATTCTGGAAATATCCTGGAAATAGGAGGATAGTGGAGTCATTACCTCCAAGAATTGACAGAAATGTTATATGATTTTAAATGATAGCCAATTTAGAACTACTCTTTTAAAAGTTTTACAAAGACAGCTAGTTAAGGAGATCGGTCTGTATTCTTGGATTATTTGTCTTTGGTATTGGGATTATGTTACTCTGTGTCCAGGATGTTGGTTACATTTATGAGCAGTCTAATGACGTCATACATAATGCTATCCTCACCAGGAGCTGTTGAAATTCCTTTGGCGAGGGTCAATGTGACCACTCATGAAATTGACAGATATAAAACAAAACAAAAAGAAAAAAACAAAAACAAAAACAAAACACACACACACACACACATATATATATATATATATATATGTGTGTGTGTGTGTGTGTGTGTGTGTGTGTAGAAATAGGATATGGTTTTACATGACCCACTAAAAGAATTGTCTAACCATATGCCTTACAACCATCATGGAAATTCTAAGAGTATACAGGTAATTTCCATGATGGTTGTAAGGCATCTGGTTACACAATTCTTTTAGTGGGTCGCATGGTCTATTGGTTTAGCAACTGGGATTGTCACTCTGATGATCCGGGATCGAGTCTCGGTCAGTGAGGTAAGATTTGAATTTCTGACCTTACATAATACTGAACAAATATTTGAATTGGATTATCATCTGCTTCGCCATCACTGGAAACCCTGTCTGATGTAACCCATACGTGTCCTGCACCTGTCCCTCCCTCCCAGTCTCATAAACCCATACGTGTATCATATCTTTTTGCCTGTTGCGACGTGCCACATCGTTAGGAAAATATCTCAAACTGATATCTACAAGCTCTTACACTGAGTAGTACCAATGATTCAGTAATTTTCCTGAAAGTCGTACCATATGTACTTGGCACACCCAAAAAATACCAAATCTGGTACGTTTCAGATTTGGCAACCCTGCGGTGAAAAATTGGAGAGCCACCTCGAGCTGGAATACGTGTACCATATATGAACCGACGAGATGAACTGATCGGAGCGAAGTAGCTGCAAGCAGAAACTCACCCTTCAAGCAGGTAAACATATACCAAACCTAAACGAAAGCAAAATACAGTTTCCAAACTACTTTTCTTAATAAGATTTTTTTTTTATTATAATTAGGTTACAATAGTTAGTGTATCTTTAGGAAAAAAGTATCAACAAGACCTAAAATTCCCAAGATTAGAGACATTTTATCTTAAAATTCCAAGATTCCAAGACTAGGTATAAAAAGCCAAGACGGAAAAAAACCAGAGTAGTCACCCTGGTGAAGGCAGCATCAAGCTCGGTAGACGAATCATCACAATCATTGAGTTAATCAGCTCCCTTCTGTCTGTATAAGATTCAGGTAAGAGAGCAGCTGATTCACTGTTCTGTGAGTCAGTGCTGAATATCTTACCGTATTTATGAATGAGTTCCTTTGCTTTTTCTAGAAGATTTGGACGTGCGATCTGAGATGTCATTTTACCTTTTATTTGATTAACACCTTCCCATGCTTTTCCTATTGGTGATGAGATATTTATTGAATTGACAAACTTCTCCCACTTTTCCTGTTGCAATAATGCAACTCTGTCTCGGACTGCTTGAAGAGCTTCCTGAAGCAATTCCAGCGAAGGAGCTGTTCTGTTTTTTCCGTATGTCTTACCAATCTTTCAGTCTAGGACTTTGTTTCAAAGTTGAGAATAAAGCATCTTGGTTATTATTATATGGTTTCGGAGGAAGGACGCGAGTTTTCCTTGTAACCTGGGTTATAGTATCTTCATATTCATGTATCTTGGAAACTAAATCATCTTTAAAGCTGCACGGGCAAACTGGATAATAATTCGTGTACCAATCATCAATATACTGTACTAAACAAAATCAAACGACAAATTCATAAAGACTATAATCATAGATAGCACTCTCTGTATATACTGTACATATATGTGTATCCTTAATGTATATACATATAGATTTAATATATACATATCTATATTATCATATACTTTAAGCGTCGAGATAAGAGAGAGAGAAAGTATTGGTGGAAGGGAAAGAAAGAGAAAGACAGGTAGAGAGATATAGATATAATATATATATATATAACATATATAATAACACATATACACACATATATATATATATATGTATATATACACACATGCACACACACCACACACACACACACACACACACACACATATATATATATATATATATATATATATATATATATATATATATATATATATATATATATATACAGGAGCTGTCATAAGCTAGGGATAACGAGTCCTTGCTGTGATCCGAGTTCGGAGGGGCTGCCTGTTCCTCATGTCGTTTTGAGTCTAATTGAAGCGAGGATGCACAGTTGCGTTTGTGAACAATGTATGGATTGCTGACAAGAA
>NW_028234437.1:3018913-3021413 GCF_977035675.1 Penaeus japonicus
GGGAGGGAGGACGGGCGAATATGAGGGGAGAGAAAGAGAAGGTGGAGGATAAGAGAGAGAGAGAGAGAGGGAAAGAGAAGGAGGAAGGTAGGAGGGGGGGTAAAAAGGGAGACACGATAGTCGTAATAACGATAGAATAAAAAAAAAATATATATATATATATATATATACCTAAGCGAAATTTGGTGGGATAAGGACAACTGATTCCAAAATGCGAATATATGTACGAATAATGCGAATATATGTACGAATAATGCGAATATATGTACGAATAATGCGAATATATGTACGAATAATGCGAATATATGTACGAATATATGTCATTCATGACGACAAAGGAAACGAAAAAAATATATACATATGAATCAGTATACAAAATTGAAAATAATGATGATGATAATAATAACAATGATAATGATGATGATAATGATAATAGTAATAATGATAATAATACTTCATGAAACAAATAATACTGAGATAATAAAACGATAATCATAATTTCATAATAAAATAATAATGATAAATAATAATAATGAAAATACATGATAATAATATCGATAATAATAATATTAATAATAATAATAAATAATGATAATAATAATAATATGTTTAATAAAGGATAATAATAATAACGATAATACTAATATTACTAATATTAATCAAATGATACTAATAATAATATGATAATAATGCTAATAATTAGGGAGATAATATTAAGTAATTAATAAAATAATGCTACTAATAATAATTAGTGTGATAATAATGAATAATAAGTAAGAAGAATAATTACATATTATTGATAATAATGATAATGATAATAATAATAATAATAATAATAATAATAATAATAACGATAATAATATTAATAATAATGATAATGATAACAATAATGATAATAATAATGATAACGATGATAATAATATTGATAATAATGATAATAATAATTATAATAATAATAATAATTATTATTATTATCATAATAGAAATAATAATAATAATAATAACGATGGTAATAGTAATAATAATAATAATAATAATAGATAATAATAACAATAATAATAATAATAATAATAATAATAATAATAATAATAAATAAATAAATAAATAAATCAACACTTCCGACCAATTAATCCCGTAGCAATGACCCCCCCCCCCTTCAAAAAAAAAAAAAAAAAAAAAAAAAAAACAATACCCAAACGGGAAAAAACAACCCCCCCAACAGCAACGGGAGAAAATCATGTGACTGAAAGACCGTTACAGCTTCAGTGTTCATCAACGCTTCAGCCAGGAGTAACGCGAAGGACAGTACAGATCAATAACAAAGATATACGCAAGAGAACACGCCAGCTTCACCAGCTCGAAAGGCGATCGCTCTCTTAAAGAACAGCTGAAAGAACTCTTCTTACGGTAAGAACAAGAAAAAGAGGGGGGGAAAAAAAGGGGGGGGGGGGGAAATTGATTTGTGTTAGATTGGATAACAGAATCGAATAATTATGCTATCCCATTAAATGTGAATTTGCATATTATATAATGATGGAATAATGTTGGTTTTGTGGTAATGATAATTATTCTTATTTCTGTTATTATCAGTATCATCATAATTATTATTATCATTATTACTCTCAGCAATGTCATTATTATTTTTTTTTTATTGTTATTATCAGCAATACTATATCTGATATCAATACTGGTATTTTTATCATCTTTGGTATTATTATCTTTTCATCTTGATAATTGTAATGTAAATGATGATAATAATGATAAAAAATATTATGATCATTAGTAATATTAGCATTATTATTATTATTAGGATTATCATTATTGTTATTACTAATATCATTTTCATTATCAGTATAATCATTATCATTAACTATCATAATGACAGTAAGCTGATAAAGATATTTATGATGATAATTGTTATGATTATGATGATAATGATAATAATAATCACAATAACTATCATAATAATGCTGCTGATATATTGATAATGATGATAATTATACCAACGATAATGTTATCATTATTGTCATCATTAAGAATTTTCTTGTACTTGTTACCATTATAATTACTATGATCATAATTATCATTATAATTAATATTACTCTTACTATCTTAATAATTGTTATTATCATTATCGGTATCATGATCATCCTTATTATTGTTATCATTAACATTATCAAACTCATCCTTAGCATCGTCATTATTATGATCATTATTATCACTTCTATCATGTTATCATCATCATCATCATTATTGTCATTCATATCATTATCGTTGATATTATTATTATTACTGTTATTATGATTATCATTGTGAGACTATCATAATAATAATAAAAATAATAACAATGATGATCATCATTATAATGTTGATAGTAATAATGATACTTGTTAACATCCTTATCATCATCATAGTGATAAAACAATGGTAATTATGATAATAAGGATAGATATAAAGATAACGATAATATGATTTATAATTGTAAAAATAATGAGGATAA
>NW_028234437.1:3033913-3036413 GCF_977035675.1 Penaeus japonicus
GGGGGAGGGGGTGGGGCTAAGAGAAATCGATACCTTGTTCTCCGAAGATATAATCAATACCGTAAACACAGGCCGTGTTAGCGGATTCGTCCGGATTCACGAGTACGGGAAAATGCTTCTGAAATGTGTACTTCTCATGTTCATTCACGTTCTCATTGTGTGAAAACAGTAATAATAATTAATTGAAAAAAGGGTTTTCCTATTACTGGCTGTAGCAAATCTGGTGATAATCAAATCGATTATTTTCGATGAAAGAGATGATAGCTTCAAAAATCAATAAGTACTTAAATTATTGTGCATATGAAAAATACTCAACTTAAAAGATAAAATAAATCTTACAACACATATACATTTATACATTCAATGATACACGAAGACAAAAGTGAATAAATATTTCCATGTGTGTGTATATACATATAAAATATCATAGTTAATTCATGAACTTATATAGGCATACATACGAAAACCAGACACAAACCATGTATTCAAACATATGCCTATATACCGAAATATCTTTGAGTTTGTATATATATATATATATGTGTGTGTGTGTCTGTATATATATATATATATAATCATATTACTATATATATTATATACTATTCTTACCTACTACTATATAATATTATAGGTGGTGTAATACCTATATAAACATAAACTAGTATATATACTGTGTGTGTGTGTGTTATGGTGTGTGTTCTATATATGTCACTATATTATACTATATATACTATCCTTCGCATATATATATAATGTCAATATATATATATATACACGATTCCACTATATAATTATATATGTATATATAATCTATATACCACTATATATATATATATATATATATAAATATATATATATATATGGTATATGAATACTAACTACTACCGCATATATATATAAGTATATATATAATGTTGGCTGTGTGTGTCCGTATGTGTGTCGCGTGATTAACGTGTGTTATAAATAATTTTATAATATATATATATATATATATTATATATATATATATATTTCTTATATTATTACTACTATAAGTATATATGTGTGTGTGTGTGTGTTCTGTGTGTGTATAGTGAGAGAGAGAGAGTAGTATGTGAGAGAGAGAGAAATATGTATATATATATATATATATATATATAATATATATATATATATAATCTATATGAGTGTGTGTGTGTGTGTGTGTGGGTGTGGGTGTCGTGGGTTGTGTTGCTGTGTGTTCTATGATATATATATATATATCTTACTATATATATATATTATAATATATATATAGAGATATATATATATATATATATATATGCATAGATGTATATATATATATATAATATACTTATATATATGACTACATATATAAGTGTATTAATATTATATATATATTATATATCATATATATACTTTTTCAGATATATATATATATATATCCTTATGTGTGTGTGGGGTAGTTTTTGGCGTGTGTGTGTGTGGTATATGTGTGTCTGTATTAGTGTGAGTGTTGCGTATGTATATATACCATATATATATTATATGATATATATAAATATATTATAAATATATATGATATGATAGATAGAATATATAGATAGCTACATCGTATATAGAATATATATATATATATATATATAGCTATATAATATATATAGATAAAAAATATGTTGTGTGTTATGTATATAATATATATATATAAATATATGTATATATATGGTAATATATATATATTAATCATGTATGTATAATATGTATTAATATATATATATATATATATTAATTTATATAAAAATCAATACATATATGTAGTGTTATATATATAAATACTATATATAAATTCCACACAAACCACACAACACACACACACACAAACCACAATATACATATATATATATATATATATATATTATATATATATATACATTATATATATATACAAATATATATAATGTACATAATATTTACTTATATATATTTATAAATATATATATATATATATATATCAATATATATATATATATAATATTGTGTTGTGTGTGTGTTAATACATATATGTATATATATATATATTATATATATATATATATATATTATATCATATATTATATATAACATATATACTATACAATACATACTATACTATAATATATATATATATATAAATATATATATATATATTATAAATGTATAATATTTATTTATATATATATATATGATATATATGAATATATATATAATGTATATATATATATAAATATTATAAAACATTATATATATATATATATATATATATGTATATTTATATAATATATATATATTCTGGTATATATAAAATACCTTATATATATATATATATATATACATACATCTATATATGTAAATTTTATACAATAAGGTAATTTTTACCTATATCTATATATATATATATATATATATAATATATATATATATATATATATATACATAATACATACATACATATGATATATAGTATATATATATATGTATATGA
>NW_028234437.1:3041413-3048913 GCF_977035675.1 Penaeus japonicus
ACACAAACTAACACAACCAACACTCACACACACACACACAGCACACACACTCCACACATACGCCCATACACACTTAACATGTCTCTGACTCTCAAAATATCAGACAAACAGACTCAACGCACTAACGTTCCCTCTCACTCTTCTATCTACTTTGCTCCTAACTACTCATAACACAAACTCACACACTCTCAACAATCACACACACACACGACTCACACCACAAACACACAAACACACAACACTCACCTCCCAAGACACTTTCCACTTTAACAACACACACTCACACTCAAACAAACACTCACACTCACTACACACACCTCACTCCCACTAACGACACACTCACAAACGCACACAATCACCAAACTATCCATATCACACACACCTCAAACATGACACACACACTCCACACACACAAACACACCACCCTCACTCATTCCACACACACTAAAACACTATCAATCTAAAACACTTACACCTCTATCACACTAACTCTCTCACTCACACACACATCCACACACAGAAATAAGCAACACACATCAGACTGCCTCTCACTCTAACCCACCACGTAAAACACGACACTCTATCTATCACTCCTCAAACTCATCACACACACAATCAACACGGCTCTCTCTCACTACACCAATCACATCCAACCACTAACTACACCACTCTACATCTACAATAAAACTATAACAATCACAAACACTAACCTCACAACACAACCAACTCATCTCACTCAAACAAACACACACACTCACTCAACAATCTCAATCACAACCACACACAAACACCACTCTCACTCTAACACACTCTCACACTCTCACTCAAACTATCAATCACTCAATCTACAACCTCAACACAAATAACACACAAACTCTATCAATCAACAAACCCTCAAACTAATATTCTATATCTAATCCAACCAATCTTCCAAACATGTATATATAAAAAAAATATTAAATAAAAAAATATATATCTGCAAATATCATATCAATACTATAAAACTCTTCTACCACCTCAATATAATCTAAATATATATATATATCTATATATAATATATAAATACATAAACAGAAATATAATGTATGTATATATATTATATATATATCTATATATATATATATATACATATATATATATAGATAAAAATATATATAATATAATATATATATAATATATAAATATCTTTAAATATATATATAAACAGATATTATTAGTTATAATATTTATATATATATATAATATATATAATATATATATATATATATATAATATATATATATATGTATAATATATATAAAATATAATATATACATAAGTATAATATAATATATATATATAGTAAATATTAATATTATATATAATATATATATGATAAATAATATTATAAATATAATAAAATGTAAATAAATATATAATTAAATATATATATATATATAATATACAAATATATTAAATATTTTATATATATATATATATATATAATATTATATATAAATAATAGTTATATATTTTAATTAATATGATATATATAAATATATAAATAATAAATATGTAAATAATATTAAATAATATAAAATAAATATGTATTTAATATATAATATAATTTATATATAATATATATATATATATAATATATATATTTAATATTATAATAAATATAATATTAATAAAATATATTATTATATTAATATATTTAAATTAGGAATTTTAAAATTATATATAATATATATTATATATATAAATTATATTATATATATATTAATATTTTTTACTTATATATATATATATATATATATATAATATATATATATATTTAAACTTAAATTATGTTATAAATATAATTATAAATAATATTATATATATATATATATATAAATATAAATATATATATTTTCCTTAATATAAATATAATAATATATTATGATAATATTTATTAAATAGATATAAATGAATATAGTATTATAATATATATATATATATTTTATATATATATATATAGAAAAATATATATATATATATATATATATAAATATATGTATATATATAATATAATATACTATATATATATATTTATATAATATTTATATATATTGTTAATATATTATTTTATTATTATATATATATATATTATATATAAATATATATTTATTACAAAATATTTATATATAATATATATACATTTTATATATACATATATATAAAATAATATATATAAATTATATAACATAATATTTATAATATATTATATATTACAACATATAACTGCGGTGGTATGGTGTTTGTGTGGTATGTGAAAGCTTATATGGGGTGTCTGTGTTTGCTTTGCGTTACAAATGAAGTTCAACAATATCAAACCGTGGCGAATTTTATTTTTTATAGTTTTTTTTTTTTTTTTTTTTTTTTTTTTTTTTGCAAAACCCCATATATTTGCAAAATTATTTTTTGTTTAGATTGATCGTGGTTAGACTGTGACTTTGATACAACCACAAACCCCAATTATAAGTAATAAAAATTTTGTTATAAAAACAAAAACATTAGGATACAAAATGCAAAATATTACACTGTATCGTGATTACATTTTTTTTTTTATCATCTTTTTTATAAATGACGTTTTCGATATTATCATATCACTGTTATTATCATTTTAAACATTATCTTTATTAAAATTTTTATTACATGTTTTTTCATTATTATTATTTTATCTTGATTTCCTCATAATTGTACTTATGATAGAAAAATTGATAATAAAAATAACTTAAAAATAAATTAAAATTTTTATTGTTTATCGTGTTTTACCCATTATCATTAATAATTGTTATTACCCACCCATAATTATCATATAATCACAAATTTTTTACTTTATTCATTCAATCATTGGTTAATAGTGATAATGTTAGTAACTTTTAAATCCCTTATCACTGTTATTATTTTGTTTTCTTTTTTTTTTTGTTATTAACGCTTTTTTTTATTGTTGAACATATCCGCATCATCATTATTGTTATTAAAGATGAACATTTTTTCACCTTAATATCATATCATTATTCTGATGTATATCAATAACATTATGTCCCAAAATAATTTTTATTTTATTATTTTCATCACCATGGATTTATACTATTACGATTTTTACATCATTAATCACCATTAATACTTATAATTATTTTTGCCCTTGTTTTTATCATCATTATCATCTATATCTTAGTACTATCACATTATTATCATCAATTTTTTTATTATTATCATTATCATTATCAGTACCCTTATCATTATTATCTTAAATTACCATTATCATTATCATTACCCTTACATTATTACCATTTTATTACATTTCTATTTGTCTTTAAAACTATTATCATAAAACTTTAAAAATCATAAAAATTAAGGTTCTGCAAATGCATGAACTAGGGTACCTAGACTGATTCGTAAATTTTTAACCTGAATTATTGTTACATTGTGTTTTCATTTTATTGTTATTAAAAAAATTTTATTATCATTGATATTCTATTTTTCTTTTTTATTTCATTTATATTATTATAAGCCTTGTTATCTTTAATCTAATGATCATTATTATTATACTAAACATTTTTATTTTCATTAATGTTTTTTAACATTATATATCAAAATTTTCTGATATTATTCTAACTGTTATAATTATTTATTTTTTTTCACATCATTACTAATATCGTATTCAATATTCATCATGGTGCGTTACTATTATCATTATCATAATTATTATTATTATATATATAATATGTTATCATCACATCAAAACACGTGTTGTATAATGAAAGATAACCCCCTTATCCAAATATTTGTATAGAATAAATATTTTTTGGTATAGTGTGTTTAACTGCCATCATTATGAATATTTTTATTTGATAAATTTTATTACTATCATTGCCATTATTTTATCATTATTTTATAACACGTTTATTCTTATTTTTAAAATTGTAATTACATGATTTCTATCATATTGGTGTTATAAAGTTATCAAAGTTACTTTGTTATCACTATTGTTTTTTGTTCCCATCCCTCAGTATTGAATTATTTTTTTCATTGTTTTTGTTATGTTTTTTATTTTCAAATCATCACAATATTTACTTATTAGTTATAATACAAATAACAATATAGAAATAGATATATATATATATATTTATATGTAGAACATATCTATCTATATAACATATGACTAATATAGGTAAAATACTATCTCTATATATATATATATATTATATATAAATATATATAATTATATATAAATATAAACATATCTAAATAATATATATATATAGATATATATATAAATAATCCACACAACACACAACACACACACACACACAAACACACACACACATACATCTATATATATATATATATATATATAAATCTATATATAAAAATTATATATAGATATAATATAAAAAATGTATAAAAAATATATACTTAATATATAATATATATAATATATAATATATATTATATATATATATAATATTGAATCTATCAGTGTTTCATATATTTATATATATATATATAATATATATATATATATATATATATATATAAATATATATATAAGTATGTATGTATTTGATTTACATATAATTATATATATAATATATATATTATAAATAAATATATATATAAATGTATATAATATTTATATATATATAATATATATATTAATAGATAAACATCATAAATAATATTATCTATAATATAATATATATATATATATATATATATATTTATATATATTTATATAAACATGTATAATAATACATATATATATATATATATATAACATTATAATTCTAAATAAGTATATTATACATAAAAATCACATATAAATATATTCTATATATATAATATATATATATACTATATAAAAAAATATATAAATATATATACATATATATATATATAGATATGTATATATATATATATAAATAAATCACAATATATATATGCATATATAAAAAATAATAATATATATATATATAAATAAAAATATATAATACATATATTATAAACATGTTTATCTATACATAAAAAAAATATATATATATTAAAAAAAAAAAAAATTTTTATTAATATATATATATATATATAATTTATATAATATATTTATTATATTTTTTATATATTATAAATATATATAATAAATATATTATATATATAGATATATAATAAAAATATCTATTTATATAACATTAAATATATAATAATATAAGTTTATGTTTTTCTTATATCATATAAATATATTATATATATATTTTTTATTTATATATGTTATATATAAATATATATAAAAAATATTATATATATCTATAAATTATAAATATAATATATATAATATATTATAAAAATAGAATAAATATTTTTAATAATATATATATATATAAATATATAATATTATATAATTATAATAATTAATATAATTTTATTATAAATAAATATGTATATATATATTTTGTATTATATATATATAAAAATTTTATTATATATATATATATATAATATATTTTATTAATATATAAATAATATATAATATATATATATTAAATATAATTTATTTTAAACAAAATATATATATAATATAATATAATATTAAAAATATTAAATATAAATAAAATATATAATAAAAAATATATATATTAAATATAATATATATAAATATAAAATATATTATTTTTAAAAATATAAAACAATATAATTAATAAAAAAATTATCTATTAATAATAACATTTTAAAAAATTAATTTATTTTTTTAACAAAAAAAAAAAACTTTTATAATATATATATATATATAAATAAATATATATATATAAATATATATATATATAAATATATATATATATAACTAAATAATATATCTATATATATTTATATAAAAATATAAATCTAAAAAATTATATATCAAAAATATAAATTTATAAAAAATATTATTAACTTTCAACTAAACTATAACTAAAAACTCAATCAATCTAAACTAACAATCCTCAAAAAATAATATATATATATAATATCTTAAAAATAAATAAATATAAATATTTTATATAATAAAATTAAAAAAAAAAATAAAAAATAAATATAAATAAAATATAAAAAACTAAAAAATCAATATAATAATATATTCTATATTTTAATATATATTAAAATATAAATAAAATATAAATAATAATATATCTCTACACAAAAACACTATAAAATTATATAATAGAAAGAACATATATCACAAAAAAAAAACAAACACTCTCAATATCACTCACTCACCTCACTCCCAAAACCCCCCCTCACACAAACTCAATAAAAAAAATCACCACCACACCACCAAATAACCCACACACACTCCCACCCCACAAACACACACACAAACACACACCCTACACACACACAAACACACACCCTACACACAACACCCACATATATAATAATAATAATTTATTATATTTTAAAAAGATAATAAAATAATCCACCTATCACACACTTATAAACATACACAAATCACACACATCACTACCAACCACACACACACCACACACTCCACACACACTCCATCACAACCACCACACACACAACCAACACACACACCCTCCACACACAAAAACACCTCACACACAACACACACACTCCTCACACACAAGAAACAAAACAAACAAACACACAAACCATCCACCAAAACCACCCACCACACCAACCCAACAACCAAAACACACACCACCACACAAAAAACCCCACACACTCAACAAACACCACAACACTCACACACCCACACACCACCCCCACACAAAACCCCACCACAAACCACACCCACCACCCACCACACACAAACACCACATACACAACACTCAAACACAAACAAACACACACACACCACCACCTCAAAAACACACCACACAAACACTCACCACCACACAAACTCACCCACACAAACACCCCCCACCCCCCCCCCCCCCCCCCCCCCCCCCCCCCCCAAAACCCACAAACACCACACACACCCACCCACACACACCCACACACACACACCACCACACCCACCCACACAAACCAACACCTCACAAAACAAACACACCACACACAACACACACAACACACCTCACACACCCACCACACAAAACACACACACCACACACACACCCCACTCCCACCACTCACACACCACACCCAACCCAAAAAACCCCCCCCCCACCCCCACTCACACACAGCCCCCCTCCCCCCCCCGCCTAACACCCACTAACATACACACACACCCCCACACACACACACCCACACACACACACAACACACCCCCCACACACACACACTCACCACCACACACACCTCCCACCTCACAAACCCCCTTTATACACACACCCACAACACTAACACACAACACCACACACACCACACACCACCTTCACCACACAAACACACACACATCCACTAACACACACACACACACACCCCAGCACCAAACAAACAAAACCACACCCCTCACACACCCCACCAAACCCA
>NW_028234437.1:3053913-3063913 GCF_977035675.1 Penaeus japonicus
CGCTTTTGTTATTGTTGTTAGCATTATCCGCATCATCATTATTGTTATTAAGGATGAACATTTATCATCCTTAATGTCAATATCATTATTCTGATTGGTATATCATTATCATTATTGTCAATATAATTATTATTGTTATTATTATCATCACCATGATTATTACTACTATTACTATTATTATCATCATTACATCATCATTAATACTTATCATTATTTTTGTCATTGTTGTTATCATCATTATCATCTATATCATTAGTACTATCATCATTACCATTATCATTATTATTACTATTTTTATTATCATTTTCATTATCATTACCATTATAATTATTATCATTATATTATCATTATCATTATCATTACCATTATCATTATTACCATTCTATTATCATTCCTATTTTGTCTTTATAACTATTATCATGATCACTAGTGGGTAACTTTTAAGGTTCTGCAAATGCATGGAACTAGGATACCTAAGACTGAATTCGTAATTTGAACCTGAATTATTGTTATCATTGTTGTTATTATTTTATTGTTATTATCATGATTATTATCATTGATATTAGTATTTATCTTTGTTATTATCATTGATATTCTTATAAGCATTGTTATCTTTAATCTAATGATCATTATCATTATTACTATCATTTTTATTGTTATTATTGTTTTTCAACATTATATGATCAAAGTTATTACTGATATTATTCTAACTGTTATAATTATTTGATTTTGTAATCTTATCATTACTAAATATCGTATTCATTATCATCATCATTGGTGTCGTTACTATTATCATTATCATAATTATTATTATTATATCACATAATATGTTATCATCATCATCAAAACACGTGTTGATATAATGGAAGATAAACCCATTATACACAAAATGTTTGTATTAGAATAAATATGTTTTGTGTATAGTGTGTTTAACTGCCATCATTATGAATATTTTTATCGATATTATAATTACTATCATTGCCATTATTATTATCATTATTGTTATAACTATCGTTATTCTTATTATTGTAATTGTAATTATCATGATTACTATCATTATTGGTGTTATTATTGTTATCAATGTTACTATTTTTGTTATCACTATTGTTATTGTTACTATCATCAGTACTATTGATATTTTCATTTCATTATTATTATTATTGTCATCATTATTGCTTTTGTAGTTATTTTTATTAATCTTATTTTTATTATTGTTGTAATCTTTGTAATTATTACTGTTATTATCATCATGTTATTGTTATTACCATTATCATCTCTCTCTCTATGAATGTGTATAACAATTCAGATTATCATTATCAAATCTCTCTCTCTGAATGTGGATAACAATTCAGATTATAGTGGATAGCAAGGTAGGATGATGGCTGATGACAGCATAGATTATAGTGGATAGCAAGGTGGATGATAGCTGAAAGTGGATAACAATATAGATAATAGTGGATAGCAAGGTGGATGATAGATGAAATTGGATAACAATATAGATAATAGTGGATAGTAAGGTGAATGATAGCTGAAAGTGGATAACAATATAGATAATAATGGATAGCGTGGTGGATGACATCTAAAAACAGATAGAAAGATAGATAGTTGTGGATAGTATGTTGCATAATAGATAACAATAGATAGTGGTAGAGAATATTTAATAACAAGGTGGAATATTGTGGATAGGGGATAATCGATGATAACAATTTGGAGAACAGTGGTTAATCATTTGAATTATAAAGTGGAAGATAATGGATAACAATGTGGATGATAGTGGATAAAAGATGGATAATAGTGGATAGCAAATAACATGGTGGACAGGAATAGATACTGGATAACAATATAGATGATTGTGAATAGTAGATAACACGGTGGATAATAGTTTCTAATGGATAACAAGGTAGATAGAATAATAGAATAATTAGATAACAATGGATAACAAGGTTAATGAAAAGTGGATGATAGTGGATAGGAAGGTGGATGATAACGGAGAGTAGATAGCAAAGTGGATAAAACTGGGTAGTAGATAACAAAATAAACGGCAGAAGTAGAGCAGTTAAAAGGACGAGGTAGCAAAGATAACAAAGAAGATAAGAAGGAGGAGAGAGAGAAAAAGTGATACAAGCTCTTGGTAAGGAGATCCATTTGTCTGATTTTTGAAATAACGGAAATAACGGACAAAATTTCATTCAAAGTGTAAAGTCTAAACTTTCTTTTTCTTTCATTTATTGATTCTGAAGTCACGTCATCTAACTGCCTTTCATCCGCCAGCCCATTCATTCTATATTTATGTATTTCATTTTATTTTTTTCATTCATTCATTCTCTTAGTTAATGCTGTCTATCCAGCCTTGCTCTTTTATCTTATTCCTTTTTATATCCGATTGTCTATACTTCGGGAAAATATTTCGTACACGCCTTTTGATGCTCATGTAAATATAGCAACTTCCGTCTTTCTGTTTATCCTAATTCATCCTGGAACTTTAGTTTACAACCCGCCTATTTATTCCATTTATCCCACGTAAAAGAACGTTTCGCATCCGCCCTTTGATATCCATGCAGTGTCGCCGACTTTCCCGCCAATCGATGCATCGTGGTCACAGAGATATCGATTATTCTGTAGTACACGCTAAAGTCTCGGCTCGATGCTGGGTCTCTCGTTCCTCCAGGGTCGAGAAAGGGTGTGGTGGCGTGGCGACCCTTTTTTCCCTCGCTGTGTTGAGGGTGAATCGGATTGATTCGTTTTTGTTTTGTTTTTTTCCGTGTTTTGTTGTCTGGGTGGTTTTGCTTGTTGTTGTTGTTGATTTTTTTTTTATTGTTGGTTGTTTTTGTGTTTTGTGTGGTTTTGTTTCATGTTTGGGGTGAACTTAGAGCGGTTGCGAATGCGATCTGTTTCATATTGGGTCAAGGCCATTTGCCAAGCGAGCGAGCACGCGCATGCGCTGGGCAAAAAGAGAGCACGTTTGACGGAGGCTGTGCAGCAACCGGCTTGACTACGGTGTTTTACTCACATGAAGTGAATTACTTTTCGTGCATGATTGTTATGCGCGCGAGATGGGGAAATGCCTCACAACCCTTTTCTGAATATCTACGGAATGATATGATGATATTCAAGGAGATACAATAACTGAAGGGAATGAGTAATGGTATTATCTAACGAAATATCACCGGGTTCTGAGCTTTGAAATACAGTTGTAGTAGTAGTGGTAAATGAAAGTAGTTATGCTCTTTGATTGCAGTCACAGGACACATAATTTTCGCTGTGCAACATGTAAAAAAAAAAAAAAAATAGAAACAGTGGCAAAGTTGTGATTTCACGGAAAAGTATAATCAAAACACACAAATGAGTAGAACGATATTAATCACACCTTAATTGATATTTATCATGAGGTTAATAGGTTCGAAGGTTCAGCTAAATCAATGCTTGAAAAAAAATACTTGTGATCATTAGGCTGATATGACGTGGCATCCCATACAGATCTTCATGCAAGTTCCCGCAAAAAAAAAAAAAAAAAAAAAATGAAGATTGGGACCAGTTAGGCGCCGGTATAAAGAATTATCTAAAGATTTCGTTAAAAAAATTATGAAAAATCAATACAATTGAAGTCTTTCATTTTGTTTATGTAGGGGTATAATGTCAATTACTCAGTGATAGCTGCATAAAACACTGTCTGTCTTTTGAGATTGATAATAAAGGAGGGTTCTTTAACGATATTGTTTTTAATTAATGAATGCTTATATTTATTATCCCTTTTCGTCGCTATTAGCCGTATTTTCTAAATTCATAGATAAAGGAATCTTTATCTTAATCAATATGTTCAGGATGACTGATCTTATTTCAATACAATATTCAAAATAACTGTAATACTGAGAGTAATAGAATTTAATCCGTGAATAACATTAAGAGTGAAGGAAAATGATAACATTAAAATACCGATAACATTCAAGATAACAAGAGGTTACATATCATCAAGGTAATAATGAGCATAATGATATGATATTCATAATTGCAATTATCAATTTTGTTGTTTTTATTCTTCTTTGTAATTGTCATAACTATTTTCATTTGATGCTATGATTGTAATTATGGTTATCATCGTTGTTATCATTAACTTTATCATTATCTTTATCACTATATTGTTCGTGTCACTAGCGTTGTTTTGTTATTCATCATTATTATATGAATCATTGTCATCGAAAATATTTTTTATTATTTTCATTATTGTTATTAGTATTTTCTTGATTATTATCACTATTAACATTTATATCATTATCATTCTTGCTTTCTTTATTTTTATATATATGATGAATATTATCATTCCGGACATTACTATCACTTTACCATCATTTTCAGCGCACTTTATATGTATTGTATTATCATTTTTTTGGTATTGTCTTTATTACTGTCATCATCAACATAATTATACTGTTATTATCCTTATTATTATTATCAGTATCATTGGTATTACCTTGATTATTATTGTTTTTATTGTTATCATTGTTTCTTATGATCATTATTGGTGTTATTCTTATCATTATTGTTATTATCCTATTGTCATTATTATCACTGACACCATCATTATTATGAAAATGATAAACATCAAACATAGTGTCATTATTATTATTATCATTACCAAATTATTATTGTTTTTATGATTATTGTTGTTATTATCATCATTACTGTTGTTATTATTATCATTATTATTATCATAATGATTTTTGATACTCGCCTTATTATTATCATTGTTGCTGTTATCATTATTGATATTACCATCATCATCATCATTATCATAATCATCATCATTATTATTATTATCATTATCAATCATCATCATTACTAACATTGATATCATTATTATCGTCATTAATTTCTTATTGTTGCTAGAATAACTATACTTATACAATCTACTGTCATAATAATATCATAAATATTATTCATCACTTAGAATAATCTAGGTATTATTATTGATTATATATCATATATTATCAATATTTTTTTATTGTCATTATGAGACTGATGCCACTTTTACGTTCTTCTTATTGTCATTTAAGAGTGTGATTTCAATATCACAAATCGTCATTATATTCATGATTAGGCTTATTGTCATTGGCATTATCATAATTATTATTATCATCATCATCATCATCGTCACCATTATCATTAGCATAATCATTATCATAGGTGTCTATATCATTATTATTATGGTTATAATTTCATTGTTTTGTTATGATGCTGATGATGCTGGAATTAATAATGATATTATTGATAATGAAATGAAATACGATAATCTTAATAATAATAACAACAACAATAACGATTATCATGTTAATAATCTTAATAGGGATTATAGTGATAATGTTATAAGTAAAAATAGGAATGGTTCTGGCGTTATTATTACGAGTGCTATCTTTATTATAGTAATCTTTATTATCATTATCATTATTCTTATTATTAATACTTTTCCTGCTACTACTACTATTACTACTATCATTATTGATAGCATCATGATCATTGATGCTACAATTTTTACTATTATCATTATTACATTATTTTGGAGCTATTAGTTATTATTGCCAACATCAACATTGCTGTTATCATTCTAATATCATCATTGTAGTTGTTGTTTTTAATGTTTGTTATCACTATTATTACTATCATTAATATTTTTTATCATTATTATTATTATATTAGTATTGTTATCATTTTTAGCACTCATGTAATTGTTATCATTATTATCCTCGTCATTATCAGTATAGTTATTATCATAATTTGCATTGTTAATACTATTATTATCATTATAATTATTATTGTTATTACTTATCTTAATTGCATCATTATCATTAAAACTATTGTCATCATAACCATGTTATCCGGGTCATACTCGACATATTTACTATTACATCATTATTATCATTATTTTCATTATCATCATTAATTGTTATCTTTCGTATAATCATCATTGTTTTATTGCCCCCCTCATTTTCATTTATCCTTATTGATATCATCATTATTACTGCTGTTGTTATGATGATTATTGTTATTATCATTAGTGTTATTATCCACGTTATTAGTATCACTGTTATTATTGTTATTATCATTATTATTATCATTATTATTATTATTGTTATTATTAATAATATTATTATCTAAATAATGACAACTATAACCACTACTACTACTTCTGCTATTACTATCATTATCATTACCATCATTTTGATTATTTAATTTTCATCATTATCATTACAGTTAATATACAAGTACGGAAACCCACACGCACAGATACACACACACACACACACACTCACACATACACACACACACACACACTCACACACACACACACAAACACACACACACACACACTTACACACACACACACAACACACACACACACACAAAGACAATGAAAAGATCGAATTTAAGGCAATTAAAGTAATCTTAATACAAGGAGGCAAAGAACTTAAATCTGTAACTTGTTTACCAACGTACTAAGACACTCCACGTTACTTATATCTAATAAAGAACAAACCAATATCAAAGAAATGTCTCGTCAGTAACCTTGCATAACAACGGAATAAAACCACGAAGAATATTCAAAGAAAAATCCCGCATATGAACCTCGTCTGAAATACTTTGAAATCCTAGTTCTTAGATTACACATAAGTAAAATCCCTTATCACACCAGTATCTGAGATCAGACCCTTTGTAACCAAAGCAAAATAAAACCAACCCAACCATAGGACTATGCGTGTGTACCGGCACTTACACTAAACACCCAAGTTACACGGTGCACTTAGTTGCTATTACCTTGATCACGCAACAAGGGTATCCATAGTCACCCTCGCAGGTATTAATGCTGTGAACACCTGAGACAGCGAGAGGCCCTTGTGTGGTATGTGCAGTTGCTCTTTTTCTTTGTTCAGATGTGAGAACGGACGGCTGTTTCGAGGGAGCACCTTTTTTTTTCTCTCTCTCTCTTTGTTTGTTTGTTTCTTTCTTTTATAGAATGGGTTGTTTCTTCTGTTTAGCTTTGTGGTTATAATATTCGAATAAAGGGACGTATGATGATATATAGGAATGTTACTGGAACTATATATATCTATATATATCTATATATATCTATATATATGCCTCTATATATATATATATATATATATATATATATATATATATATATATGCATATATATATATATATATATATATATATATATATATATATATATATATATATATATATATATATATATATATATATATATATATATTCGTACTTTACATTTACTATCAAAATGATTTCAAATCTATTTTTTTTTCCTTTGCGAAAACGTTTAAAAAAATCAATGGCATATATTTACTGATACTGGCGACAATATCGATAAAGATAACGCAGAGAACACAAAATATTGTGAGTTGAATTATAACGACACCTTCAGGGTAATCCTTTTATAATTCAGCTCCTGGAATTTAATATATTTGACTACAAACGATTTGAGTCTACTACGTGTTGCAGTGGGATAGTGCAGGCTGAGAATAGTAAAGATGATTTTGATTGTGATATATACATATATATATATAATATACATATATATATATATATATATATATATATATATATACATATATATATATATATATATATATATATACATATATATATGTGTTGTGTGTGTGTATATACATATATATGTATATATGTATATATATATATATATATATATATATATATATATATATATATATATATATATATTATATATATTATATATATATATATAGTTATATATATATATATAATATATATATATATATGTATATATTTTTAAATCCATATAATATATATATATATATATATATATATATATATATATATATATATGCATATATCTATATATATATATATATATATATATATATATATATATATATATATATATATTACATTATTATAATATATGCCCATATATATATATTATTGGTATAAATATATCTATATATAATATGTATGTGCATATATGTATATATGTACATATATATCATATATATATACATATATATATATATATACATATATATATATATATATATATATATATATTTATATATGTGTGTGTATGTATATATCTATATATACATACATATATATGTGCATACATGTGTGTGTGTGTGTGTATATATATATGTAATGCTTATCATCACTGTCATTACCATCACTATTAACTTTTTTTTCATCATTATAGTTGCTATCATTAGTTTTTTCATTGATATCATTATCATCATTATGGCTATTGTTATTACGATTATTATTATTATTGTTATCTTTTTACTTGTATTGATATTTACATTATCATATTTCATATATTATTATGATTAGCTTTATGTTATCCTTTGTTTCATTATGCATTTTTTTTTTTTTTTGGTGTGTGTGTGTGTTATTGCAGTTATTAATAAAAGTAATGATGTTCATCTTAATTTTTTGTGATCACTATCATGGTTATCATTACTGATGTTTTGATATCGTTTCCATCATTGTTATTAATATAATCGTTCTAACGATAGTATCATCATTTATCTTATCATAATTGTTTTTAGTATTATCATTATTACTATCGCTTTTGAAAATTCTTATTGAACAACATTATAGCCATTGTTATTTTTCTGACTATATTTGATTTTTTTTTTTTTTATCTTCTTGTATTATTTATCATTATCACAACTAACATCTTCGTTGATAGCATCGAAAACCTAATCTTAACATAATTTATAATCAAATGACGTTAACAGCTTTATTCTCTTCCTATTTTTTTTCTTTTTTTTTACATCAAATGCAAATTGTGAACGATACCCCCTCTCCCCCAAAAAAGAGAGAATTCACGAGGATTTATAGTAAATAGGACATTATAGCCCGTGTCTCTAGGAATGTTGCATAACCCAAGATTGAAGTAGGAATCTTTCTAGTTCCTGCAAGCATAAGCATTGCCTGCTCTGTACATATTAATCATGCTTTCTCATTCCCCGTCGACGTGGAATCATCTGTGCTGACTTATGTTAGCCTTTTAACATAACTATCATCATCTTTATCATTATAATTATTTTCATCATCATCGTCATCATAATAATCATCATCATTATTATTAGATGCATAGGTATTGTTATTAATAATGTTCTTTATATAAGTATTATTATCCGTCAAAGTCATCACAGTTATTATCATTAGTAGTTGTAATAACATGACCATCATTATCGTAATCAGTAACATTATCATGGTACCATGACTACCATTAGTAGAAGCAGTAGTTTTAATAATAGTAATAGTGTCATTATAATAACCAGTATCATTACCATTGTTATCATCTTCATCACCATCATTATGATTATGATTATCCATACCATCATTATCATCATTGTCATCATCATTATCATTCTCGTTTCCATATTTATCATTATCGTCATTTTTTGTATTTTCTTTTTCATAAAATCAAGATAGTAAATGTAAATATAATTATCAGAACTATTAATATTACCATTTTCTTTATTCTTTACATCTGTCATCAGTATGATTATAGTTAATTACTTTTATCATTAATTATCTTTACCTATCCCGCTCTGCTACACTACCTCCCTTGCCCCCTATTCCTCTTTACCCTCCCCTCTCCCCCTACCCCTTACGCCCCCCTCCCTTTCCTTACTATACAATCCCCGTCCCTCCCCCCCTACCACCCTGTCTCCACTATCCCCATACCTTCACCTACCCTACCCTTACCCCTTACCCCCTTACCCCCCTCTCTCTCTACCCACCTCATCCCCACCATCCCCCTATTTCATCTACTTATCCCTTCCCTATCCCTTCTCGCCTCCCCCCCCCCAGACCCACCGAACCCAACCATCCCTCTACCCCCTCTCCCACTTCCCCCACTCCACCATCCCCCACCCTTTCCCCCACTCGGCTATCCCCCCCCCTCCACCACCACCCTCGCCACCCCTCTCCCACTTCCCCTTCT
>NW_028234437.1:3093913-3098913 GCF_977035675.1 Penaeus japonicus
ACCGTACATCATGTACTTCTTCCAGTGGATGAAATTACCTTTTTCTAAACAAGCCCTTTCATTCCCCCTTCGTCTCCCCTAATCACCGCATTCATAACCTTATTCCAGTCCCCTCGACACCACACTCATCCCGATCACTCACTCTCGTTTTGTTGGGTAACCCAGGGAGGTGCGAGATCGCTGAAGACACTGTTGCACAAGTTGCACTGGGGCGTTATTCGGGGCAGAGAGAGACCCGCTTTGTTGCGTGTAGGGATGCGGCCAGTGACCTGTTTTGGGAGAGTGGGTTCACTTACAAGAGGGCCGTCTGAGCATTTACCTATTCAGGAACATGGTAGCCACTTTGAAGGTTCATGTAAGCTCTCTTGTTCATTTGTAATTGGTTTGTATCATCCTTTGTCATCAGTCACCAACCGGGAACACTAAGCAGTGTCCCTTGAACATTTCAGTCTTTGTGATGGCTACAGTAGTTGATTAGTGACAGTTGTCTTTGCTATGGAGAGGCTTGGGAGGGGTCATGTATCAGCCAGGTAATAACTATGCAACAAAGCTTATTTTCAAAACCTGTTTGCTTGTCTGTACCCATTACCATCAGTATTGCCAGTATCACAAGAGTGTTCGTACGGGAGATCCAGCACCGCCAGGGTTACCATCTGAATATGATCACCAACTTCCGAGTAGACCTTGTGTGAGTATACTTGAATGCCCCGACTGACCGAGGTAGAACCTTCATTAGCTAAGGCAAATTTAAAGCAAAAGCAAACTGTATTGGCAGCTGTGTTTCGTTTTGAAAGTCTGCCCTATTGGTATCTCCTTAATATTTTACTTATGCAGGTTCTGTGTTCAATGACTGCATACATCAGCTGCACAGGCCAGTTTGTAGTGACTGCCGTCACCACTAGCCCAGTAGTTCTTAGATCATTCCATGAGGCAAACTCTGTACAGATTATTGCTAGCTCTTTAGCTAGAATCATTTATCAATATCCACCCCTCCTAACCGGCTTAGAGAACCTGCAATTAGTTCAGTAGATTATTTGATCAACCCCACAACTAGAGCTGTGGACAAAGAATTAAACCCTGTTACCAGTACTGTAGATTTTTTTGAAGACCCCACATTCAGTACTGTAAATATTTTCAATAAGCCTACAAACACTCTTGTAGATAACTTGGTAAACCCACAACAACTAGAAGAAGTTTGAGAGTACCCAACAACTTGACAGACAGGTAACTTACAGAATCCAATATGCTATGCAGTTTGATATAGACTCTCCTTAAGGCAGTGAGGATTACGTATGTATGGATGTTACATTTGGTCAGATGGTTATCATTTAAATGAGATTTCCAAAACTTGTGAAATAAAAGATGAGTTGGCCATGGCCAGTATATTCTCGGTGCTATTTCTGCCACCTGTCTTTGATCTAAAATCAATTGTCCTTCATAGACACTCAAACAGCAATGATTAATTAGCTGGACGACACACACATCACACTCTGTTGAATCAAAGTCGGAGAATTCTACAACTAGAGAGCAGTAAACATTCTGCCTAAAGTCGATTCCTGACTGGACGTCTACAATCGTCCTTCTATCACTTCAATCCTGGATAGCCGGTTTCGGTCATCTGCCGCTTTGTGCCTCAAATTTGACTCGTACCCTAAGGGGCGAACTTCTTTCCAGTAACTGGTCGAGACTCTCCAAGGTCTGTCGACTGCTAATAACTGCCAATGTGTGAGTAATCGTCAGTCAAATTGTGATGTTTTGCTCTAGACGATCTCAGAGCTCTGAAAGCCACATCCAAGCAAATATGTAATGGTACCCTTTGGCTGCCTATACCTCATGGTGGGACGTGAGTGATGCATTTGCTTGCAATATTCTGTGCCATCTCATGTTGAGACGGCTTCATAAGTAGATAGTGTTGATCTGTTATGTGATTCGATGTGGCTAAATGGTTCTTGTTCACTGCCATCTTTTGTGAATAATTGGTTTCCTGTCATCTGCACTGCCTTACCAGCCATCACAAATCCAAATGGTTTCTGACCACTACTACCTGCTCTCCCCAAACAGCTCAGCCGCAGCAGCTTACAGCTTATCTAGGTCTACGAGCCCTTATGGATATACAAACAAGTTGAAATTCAAGAATTTGTCTATTGATCATCAACAACAATCAACAAATTTAGTTTATTGTAAATTTCTTTAGATGCATTTCCGTGTGTTTGTGTAAAAATGCACTTGTGTATCTTTCACTTTGAGAGATATTAAACTTTGATGAATGAGATAATAGCATTGCTCCAGGATCAGCCAATCAGGGTTACCGATGATAAGACGAATTCTTGAATTTTGACTAAACATTCATCATTCATTGATACATCATCTTCGTTGCAGATTTCCTTGCTTATTAATTTTGTGTGATTTTACAGCAGCTTTGTTGTATCTTTTATCGTCTTTGTCATTACTTGTGCACGTTTTCTTTGAAACGAATTTATCGTTTAGTCTTCTGCTTGGACTGCATGAAAATGGCATATGAACCAGCTCTTGTAGCACTTATTTTGGTTAGTTATGGCCGAGTACCATTATAACTGTCTAGTGCAATTCAGATGGAATTTTGTTTTGAATTCCATTAAAAAAAAAAAAGAAGAAAAAAGTTTTCAAAAAATGACAAAAGCGATTAGTTTGATGTGTATAGGGCGCTGTAAGAGCTTAGAGCTTCAAATGTATTACTTGCTTTAGTTACGATTTAACTTAAAAGATACTAAACCGCTTGACTGATAAAAACCTTCGACATTCAGTAGGTCTTAAGTCAACCTATCCTTATCTGGTACACTGATTACTGTGTGTAGCATTCTTTCACATCATAATCAAGGTGTAGTCTTGTGTTGGTCGCTTTAAAATCTAGGCCTACTTTTGTATAAGCAATGCAATGCACGGGAATTTTTAACCGTATAGTTCTCATTGCACTTCCATTCAGACTAAGTGTATGTTGTAGATGATCTCTGCGGGAAAGCAGGGATGTGGTAAACCTGTGACCATTTGAACTCTCGCAATGGTCATCTTTAAGGCGTTACTTTTTTACTTTTTCGTATTTTTATGACACAAAGGTGCTTACCTGTGGTTGCCAATGACATTTAGCTGAACTAAGACCAATCATGAACCTGCGTTCATCTGACACTGCCATGATGAAGCTGATTCTATCACCAAAAGGCTGTGTCGTCTACAAGACTCGTGAATACCCTAGATCTAGAGCTCCCAGCGATCTGTACTCATAAGCAGCAACCTTAAATACTTTTTTGTAGCACAGGAAATATAGGCCTATCAATGGTGCTGAACGTCCTATCGATGACCACGGCGGGAGGTTCTCGTCCCAAGCCCTGCGTCAGGATGGCGCGAGGGCCAGACAGGGCCGGACTCCCTCCTCAAAACACTCACTGCACGAGCTGTAATTCTACCCTTAAAGGCCATCCTCATATTCGGTTGATTCGGAAGAGCAGGCCATTTCTATGTTCTGCCATTCAGATGGTTGGCTATCCCGGTAGCCATATCACATGAAGGCACTATATGCAGCGTGTACAAGGTGTAGCGAGAATGAGAAGAAATCAGTCATTTTGTGTGACCCAGATCCGAGCCCTGTGTCACTTTTGAGGGACTGACTACGCTCTGACAGACAATAACAAGCTAGGCCAAGAGATTTCTAATTTGATTTTGATCTTGAATCGTAAATTTAAAGAGAAATCAAATCTCCAGCATATTCCGTTCAAATGTCAGGTGTTTTAATCTCCACTTCATTTGAATAGTGAATGAATCGGGCCTGCAGTAAAGCTGTCATATGTTTACCAAAATCTGCATAAGGTGTTCATTCATAGCAGTAAAATAAGGATCATTGCGACTGTACACGGTATTCGGATCGAAACTGTGTACATGATGATAAAAAAAAAATGATCTTCCAATGACTATGCAAAATATGTTAGTCATGGTGCATTGTCAAAAGCTTTCCTTTACATTAAATCTTCTAGGGTTTATTGGTCAATCTGAAAAGCACGAACTGCCATTGTATTATTACGAGTTTGGGAATTGTTAGGTATAGTTACTGATCATTGGGTGCCTTCCACTACTTATGGCACCAGAACGGTTAGTAGTGGACAACAGAGTGTTACTGGCATATCAAGTACTTATCCTAGTTGTTTTATCGGCATTAGCACACCTTTCCCGATGTCCCACAGCTGCGTCTCATGTCGAAAAGAACCGTCACAGGATGTATAAACTTGTGCGATATATATTCTGACAGGTCGTAAGACAGATGAAAAATGATTTACATTTTTTGCAAAGACCCCACGTTTACTGATTGGAGTCAGATAGTAGATAAATCGATATTGTTTAATAACCGAGGAAATGTGGGACCCGCTGTGAATTCTTTTTTTTTCTTTCTTTCTTTCTTTCTTTGTCTTTTTTTTTTATCGAATCTGTCACGTCATCTTGTTTGTTCCAAGACCTCACGACGTTCTGCGAAAGCGAATTATGATGGCATGATGTAACAATTCCAAGGACTTCCTTGCATTTCTTAAAGGGCCAGGTTTTGAGAAAGAAAGACATAAAGTTGTGTTATTATTTAGAATGAGTTATTTATGTATTTCTGCTGATCACAAAAGCAGAAGGATTATTGATTATATGAGCATTTCATTTCATTTTTTATGTTATTAGGGCATTGGACTGATCTCAATATTTTGAAGAAAAAAAGTAGAGTCGAAGAGAACGAATTAAGGCGATTTTAAAGCACGTAGTTCCACGGTGAATGTCGTTGACCTATAAACACCCAAGGAATCTTGATTTAAGGAATTCAGTTGACTTTATCAGTCCCACGATACCTGGCGCAATGTCGCAGTTTCGGGATTCTGTCCTGCTATGAAATTACACCTTAGTGATTTCTATCTGGCAAATATTGGTGCTTGGAATTGTCGTGCTTCATGTCAATATAAGAATTTTTAAAAAATCTTTTGAGGTCTTGCATCAGA
>NW_028234437.1:3111413-3113913 GCF_977035675.1 Penaeus japonicus
TCCAATCATGTACACTGAAAGCAATTTTGTTTCCTTAGATGAGGAACTGCGCTTGGATGAAGTAATGTCGGTACGCCCGGGCATAATTTTGTTGGTGCAAGTTTTTTTGTGCATCAGAGGAGCCATCAGCGACTGTCAAACCTTAGTGGGTTGTTCAAGATGGCCAGTAACTCCCTGTTCTGATTTCATTTCACTTTGCGTTCGTTTGTCCTGATTTCGTTCTCTATTATGTAGAACCTTCGTGGGTAAAAAAAAATAATAATAATGTGAAACCTTGAGCACAGTTTATTGTTGTTTTTTTTTTTTTTTTTTTTTTCTTTCTTTTTTTTTATCATAGGGATTAATTTCTTCCCAGTTTGAATGATATGCAGTAGGTGATGTATCAATGCCCGACGAAGGTACTGCCTCTGAGGTGGAGGTTCGGCCGAAGGAGGAGGTATTCGTGGAAATACTCTCGTGGGAGAAAGTATTCGTGGAAATACTCTCGTGGAAGAAAGTATTCGTAGGGTTACTGTTCCCGCCTCAGAGGGTACACTAGCCTGGACTTGCTCCACCCCGACGGTTGACATCTTTCTTGTGGGTCTAAGAATATGATTTGATCTTTGATTATTGTCATTCGAGAGATGATATACAGACATACATACATATATATCTATATCCCCATGTTGTCATTTTTTGATGGTTTTGGCTGTAGGTCTAGCTACTCTGGAAAATAAGATTTCACATTGGCTAAACGCTGATTAGGAAGATCTCAGTAAGCACCACGCCCCCGATAATGTGTCTTGGAAGATAGGTATAATAACATGCCATTTTGAGCCCCACGGAAGACATACAGTTGTTGACAGCCCCACAGGAAAAAAAAAAAAAAAAAAAAAAAAAGTTAAAAGACTTGTTGGCCCTTTTGCTTCAACGCATTTGCCGTGGAAGTTCCCTTAGGAAAAAATATAAAAAAACTAACAGAACAAAAGATATATATATTATAAATGATGAAAAAAGTTGGACTTAGCAGACCCTTAGGCAGTGATCTGTACTGGCAATACTTTATTATGGTCAGTTCGGACTTTTATGCTTTGTTCGGAGGAACTGCGGTGATACCCTATTATTGTTAATACATCTCGTCGCCAAGAAAGAAAGATGCACAGTGGTCTTGATCAAAGATAATATATCAAATATAGTATGAATAATTTTAGGAAAAATTGTAGGATCTTTAGAATTGTTAGGACGGTATTTTAAGATATAATTTCCATATTTGTATGTCGAAGTAACTTGCAAGCATTTGGTTTGCCGTCTGCTTTCAATAATGACGAGCAGCACTGTTGCTCTGGACTTCAATAATCGCTTTTGTTACATGGCAAAACAAATGTTAGCAGGAGTTTCTTAGGATGGTTAAAGTCTGGTTATCAATATATAAACACAAATACAATAGTGTCAATATTTATTGTTGGTAATATTACGGCATTTTAACAACGCACAGCAGATATTCATACGGTCCCGGTTTGTGTCGACTCTTTCAGTCAAGGCTATTTTTCCGTCACCGCTCTTGTTTAACCCTTTCAAATGATGTTGTGACTTAGGTTTAGAAATGTCTTTACTATGTTCCCAATTTCACCAGTAATATTGCAAATGCCTAAACTATATTATTTAATGTTTATGACGTGGTTGTTCAGCTTAGTAATCTAGCTCTGACGATCAAGTAGAGAAGCCCTCGCTCGAGCAAAGACAGTTTCTATGTCTCTACATTAATACGGGTCAAAACGCACAATATCACACACACGCTACTTCGCGTTTAGTTTAGCTTCTCGTGTTGCGTTCTCGGGAGGAGTAGGAGGTGGTGAAGAATTGATAATGATGATGATGATGATGATGATGATGATGACAGTGGTGGTGGTCGTGGTGGCGATGGTGATGGTGATGATGATTGAAGATGATGATTGATGATGATGATGACAGTGATGATCTATGATCTTCTGTGTCACAGATCGGTGGAAGAAAAAAGGGTTGAAGAGATGGGGATTGTGAGGATAACTTATAGTCTTCATGGAGGTGATGAAGCTGGAAAAGGCTAGTGTAAACTGCCCTTTTTTACGTTCGAAGGTTCGAGTCCCAAGACCACACTGTAGTTAAAGAGCAAAACAAACTGACTTATAGGATTAGATGAGTAGACCAAGAACAAACTATTCAGTTCAATAGGCAAACGAGAAAAAAAACAACAACAAAACAACAAGAACAAGAACAAGAACAAGAACCATGGATAGAGGTCAGTACTGATACAAACGAACATGTTCAATAGTTCAGTAACCTACACGTTCGTGAACGTTGCGAAGGTTAATTGAAATCGCCCATCGAGCACCACGTCTGCTACTGCCATCGAGAGAGAGACACCAAGACCAGACGCTGGACTCGGTGGGCGTGTGGTGTGGGCGGCTGCAAGAGATGTGGGAAGGGCGCGCCCGGAAGGAGATGGCCACGACATTGGGCGTCGTTTTGTCGTCTTTGTCGT
>NW_028234437.1:3136413-3138913 GCF_977035675.1 Penaeus japonicus
CTCAGGATAAAAGGAATGTTTCCTTATCACCCACCTGCCTGTCTTTACGGATACGATGATGATAATAGTATGATGATACTGATACCCCCCCCCCCCCCCCCCCCTTCCTGAACCCCCCCCCCCCCACATACAAGAAAAAAAAAACATCGGAGTAGAGCAAGGATTTTGTTTAGAGATTTGAGTAAACATAGCTTCCCTTTTTTTTTGTTTTTGTGGAGCGATCGTGTCCAGATGCGCAGGCCGTCTTAGGCTTAAGCTGCTTTCTTCGTCTTCCTCTTCTTCTACTTCTTCTTCTTCTTCTTTGTCTCCTATGTTTTGTTGTTATTGTTGTTCTTCTTCTTCTACTTCTTCGTCTTCTTTGTCTCCTATGTTTTGTTATTGTTGTTGTTGTTCTTCTTCTTGTTCTTCTTCTTCGCCATTTATCATATTCTTCTTCTTTTTCTTCTCTTTCTTCTTCTTCTACTTCTTTTTCGTCTTCTATTTCTTGTTGTTGTTGTTGTTGTTGCCTTCTTTCTTCTTCTTCTTCTTCTTTTTCTTCTTCTTTTTCTTCTTCTCCTCCTTCTTCTTCTTCTTCTTCTTCTTCTTCTTCTTCTTCTTCTTCTTCTTCTTCTTCTTCTTCTTCTTCTTCTTCTTCTTCTTCTTCTTCTACTACTACTACTTCTACTACTTCTTCTTCTTTTTTTATAATTTTCTTCTTCTTCTTCTTCTTCTTTTATCATTTTCTTCTTCTTCTTCTTCTTCTTTGTCTTCTTCTTCATCTTCCTCTTTCATAATTTTCTTCGTTTTCGTTCATTTTTTTTCTTTCTTTTTTCTTTTTTTATAGTATTCTTTTTAAAACAGAGACACCAAGAGCTTTGGCAATGTCACTCGAAGTGAAAATTCCTCTACTACAAAAAAATTAATTACCAAAATATTCTTACTATTTTTAAATATGTATCTTGAATTAATATTTATATTCTATCATTCACGAGTCCAAATAAATACAAAAAGACCATTATCGTTACATGTGGTCCGTGCTTGTACCGTGAATGTGCTTGTACCGTGAATGTGCTTGTACCGTGAATGTGCTTGTACCGTGAATGTGCTTGTACCGTGAATGTGCTTGTACCGTGAATGTGCTTGTACCGTGAATGTGTTTGTACCGTGAATGTGCTTGTACCGTGAATGTGCTTGTACCGTGAATGTGCTTGTACCGTGAATGTGCTTGTACCGTGAATGTGGTCTATTACACCCAGTCCTCAGAGACCTAAAGAGACATATATATAATCTTGAGATATACGTCTCCGCCTTCTCCTTCGTTTCTTTAAGAAAAATGATCATAATAATGAGACTCCCTGAAGCAATACGTAGATCCAACATCCATTAAAAAATAATAATAATAATTAAAAAAATTAAAAATAAAATAAAAATCCGATGAAAAATGGTCTAAATCTGAACACACTGACTCTTAGTTTACACCTTTTTGCTCGTGAAAGACGCGGTGTCCCGCCGAAGCGAATAAATATTATGAAGACTAAGAAGGACGTGTTTGTATCAGAGATAAATACTGACCTTTTGGAATTAATGAAAAAAATTGTATTCTTGACCTTCTGGAATTAATGGAAATGGTATGCTTGACCTTCTGGAATTAATGGAAATGGTAAATAATGACCTTCTGGAATTAATGGAAATGGTAAATACTGACCTTCTGGAATTAATGAAAAAATGGTATTCTTGATATCACAAAGAACGTGCTTAGCTAAGGAGGAGGGGAGAGTGGGTGAAATAAATGAGGAGATGAGAGATTATTGGTGATGGATGGGAGGTGATCGAGGAGGGGCGATAATGAGAATGGATGCTAAGTGATGAGTGACAGGCAGCGGGAGGAGTGGAATCTCTTTCTCTCTTTGTGTGTGTGTGTGTGTGTGTGTGTGTGTGTGTGTGTGTGTGTGTGTGTGTGTTTAATAGTAAGAGGGAGAGATAGAGTGAGTGGATGAGGGAGTGCGTGAGTGGGTGAGTGAGTGAGTGAGTGAGTGAGCGAGTGAGTAAGTGAGTGAGTGAGTGAATGAGTGGGTGAGTGAGGGAGGGAGTGAGTGAGTGAGTGAGTGAGTGCGTGCGTTAGTGAGTGAGTGAAAAAGAGAACCAAAGAGACCGAGAAACAGAGACACAGAGACAGAAACACACAGACATACAGACAGATAGACACAGAAACAGTGGCAGAGACAGATAGACAGAAAGACAGACAGACAGACGGACATAACAAGAACAAGAACGCGCGTGTGGCGTGAGAAACCTGAAGGGAAATAGCGATATGGTGACACACCGCGTGGCGACGATTGTGAAAGGAGCTGTTAAGAGGAAAATTATTGGCGATGAAGAGAGGGAGAGAGAGAGAGGGGAGAGATAGATAGATAGATAGATAGAAAGAGAAAGGGAGAGAGAGAGAGAGAGAAAGAGAGAGAGAGAGAAAGAAAGAAAGAAAGAGAGAGAGAGAGAGAGAGAGAGAGAGAGAGAGAGAGAG
>NW_028234437.1:3173913-3176413 GCF_977035675.1 Penaeus japonicus
GCCCTTTAATAAAGAGTTCCTCGACGACAAGCCCTTGAATAAAGAGGCCCTCGACGACAAGCCCCTGAATAAAGAGTTCCTCGACGACAAGCCCTTGAATAAAAAGTTCCTCGACGACAAGCCCTTGAATAAAAAGTTCCTTGACGACAAGCCCTTGAATAAAAAGTTCCTCGACGACAAGCCCTTGAATAAAGAGTTCCTCGACGACAAGCCCTTTAATAACGAGGCCCTCGACGACAAGCCCTTGGTTAAAGAGGCCCTCGACGACAAGCCCTTGAATAAAAAGTTCCTCAACGACAAGCCCTTTAATAAAGAGGCCCTCGACGACAAGCCCTTGGATAAAGAGTTCCTCGACGACAAACCCTTTAATAAAGAGGCCCTCGACGACAAGCCCTTCAATAAAGAGTTCCTCGACGACAAGCCCTTGGATTAAGACGCCCTCGACGACAAGCCCTTGAATAAAGAGTTCCTCGACGACAAGCCCTTGGATTAAGACGCCCTCGACGACAAGCCCTTGGATAAAGAGGCCCTCGACGACAAGCCCTTCAATAAAGAGTTCCTCGACGACAAGCCCTTCAATAAAGAGTTCCTCGACGACCAGCCCTTGGATAAAGACGCCCTCGACGACAAGCCCTTGAATAAAGAGTTCCTCGACGACAAGCCCTTCAATAAAGAGTTCCTCGACGACAAGCCCTTGAATAAAGAGTTCCTCGACGACAAGCCCTTGAATAAAGAGTTCCTCGACGACAAACCCTTGAATAAAGAGGCCCTCGACGACAAGCCCTTGGATAAAGAGTTCCTCGACGACAAACCCTTGAATAAAGAGGCCCTCGACGACAAGCCCTTTAAAAAAGAGACCGTCGACGACAAGCCCTTGAATAAAGACGCCCTCGACGACAAGCCCTTGAATAGAGTTCCTCGACGACAAGCCCTTGAATGAAGAGTTCCTCGACGACCAGCCCTTGGATAAAGAGGCCCTCCCACCCACCTTCCTGGCGAGTCCGTAGAAGGAGCAGCCGAGCAAGAGCATGAGCAATCCGAGAGCGAGGAAGGACGGGCCGATGATGCGCATCTGCACGACGCTGGACTCGTGGTCGTTTTTGTTCTTTTTGCGGTTTTCGCTTTCCAGGGGTTGGGGGTCGTCCTCCTGGGGAGAAAGAGTGTTGGGGTGTTTATTTGTTGTTGTTCTTTTTTTCGGTTTTATCTTTGTCTTTGTTATTATTTTTATTTATTTTTTTTCGTTGTCTTTTTTTTCTAATTCTTTCTCTTTCTCTCTCTTTCTCTCTCTTTCTCTTTTTCTCTCTTTCTCTCTTTCTCTCTTTCTTTCTCTCTTTCTCTCTCTCTCTCTCTCTCTCTCTTCTTGATCTTCTCTCAAGACGACACTTTATAGCTAAACGATATCTATCTTATAAATACAAAGAACGACAGGTATAAATAAATTATCTTTAAATCATTTTGTAAGATGTCAATTCCATTTTCTTTTTTTTCTTTTTTTTACAGTATTATAGTAACATCAATCCATCAAATCTTTATAGAGTAACAAAGATATATATATATATATATATATATATATATATATATATATATATATATATATATATATATATATATATATATATATATATATATATATATATATATATATATATAAAGTTTATGGCTTACCGTCATGCTGATGCTGTAGCTGACATACGAAAGAATGATGCCAGCCAAGAGGAAAAAGATTCCAAACACACAGAGGGTCACGTGGCAGTTGGATGCCAGTGCCACCCCTTGGATGCTGAGACCACCGCCGTCCACTCGCTCCACCTGTGACGAAGAGGCTGTTCATCAATGGGTCTTATGGTTTGCTGTTGGCTTGTGGTTATGCGGTGATTGATTTACCCATCTATCTGTGTGTGTGTGTGTGCGTTTGTGTCTTTCTCTTTCTTTCTTGCTCTCTCTCTCTCTCTCTTTCTTTATCTATCTCTTTCTTTCTCTCTCTCTGTTTCTGTCTCTGTCTCTCTCTCTGTCTCTGTCTCTTACTCTCTCTTTTCCTTTCTCTCTCTCTCTCTGACTCTCTCTCTCTCTCTCTCTCTCTCTCTCTCTTTATCTTTCTCTCTCTCTCTCTCTCTCTCTCTCTCTCTCTCTCTCTCTCTCTCTCTCTCTCTCTCTCTCTCTCTCTCTCTCTCTCTCTCTCTCTCTCTCTCTCTCTCTCTCTCTCTCTCTCTCTCTCTCTCTCTCTCTCTCTCTCTCTCTCTCTCTCTCTCTCTCTCTCTCTCTCTCTCTCTCTCTCTCTCTCTCTCTCTCTCAACTTTGCCCTACGGGGTGATCACTCAACAACACACCACAAAAGAAAACTTCTATGGACCTGTAAACTGAAATCTCTCTCACTCATATTTACTTTGAATTCCAAACCACACATATTTAAACATCTGCTATTGATATCTCAATCACCAAGGCAACGTAAAAAAAACAACAGACAAACTAAAGCATTACCTGTAACTTTTCAATAACAAGG
>NW_028234437.1:3188913-3196413 GCF_977035675.1 Penaeus japonicus
ACAGACTCCGACTCGGGTCATTCGTCTTCGGAACAGCGGACCGCCGGAGTGATTCGAATCTTTGCTCACGTGATCCTGATTCTTGTCCAGAATGAGGGGTGTGATGTGTTCATGTCGCGTTTTTTTTTTTTTTTTCTCTCTCTCTTTTTTTTTTTTTTTTTTTTGGGGGGGGGGAGCTTATATCATCCTTTTTTTTTATGTGGTTGTTTCTCACTCTATCCTCTCAATTTCCGTGTCTCCCCCTTGTGTCTGTATCTCTGTCTCTCCCTGTCTGTCTCTCTCTCTCTCTCTCTCTCTCTTTCTCTCTCTCTTTCTCTCTCTCTCTCTCTCTCTTTCTCTCTCTCTCTTTTTCTCTCTCTCTCTCTTTCTCTCTCTGTCTCTTTCTTTCTCTCATCTTCATTTTCCTCCTCTTTCCCTCCCTCCCTTCCACCCTCCCACCATCCCTCACCTCTCTCTCTCTCACGCTCCAACTCCTCTCATCCGCTCACTCTCTTCTCATTCTCTCTCATCTCTCTTCTCTCTCTCTCGCCTCCATCTCTCTTCCCTCTCCCTCACTCTACACTCTCTCTCTCTCACTCTCTCTCTTTCTCTCTCGCTCTCTCTTTCTTTCTCTTTCTCCCTCTTTCTCTCTTTATCTCTCTCTCTTTCTCTCTCTATCTCTCTTTCTTTCTCTCCCTTTCCCTTTCCTCCTCCCTCCCTCCTTCCCTCCCTCCCTCCCTCCCACTATCCCTCACTCTCTCTCTCTCTCTCTCTTCTCAAACTCTCTCTCCCTCTCTCTCTCTCTCTCTCTCTCTCTCTCTCTCTCTCTCTCTCTCTCTCTCTCTCTCTCTCTCTCTCTCTCTCTCTCTCTCTCTCTCTCTTTCTCCAGTTCTCTTCCAAGTGTGGTGTGTTGACGTTTCGATTCCTTCTTTGACCCGTGATGAAACAAGGGCTTTTGTGGTCAGATAAAAAGTCGTAAATACAGATTTCTTTGTCGTCATTTTTCCCCGCTTGTCTCCTTCCTTTATTCTCTTCCTCTTTCTCCTTATTGTTAGATTTCCTCCTCCTCTTTTCATTTTGCTCTTTCTTTCTTTCTTTTCCTCCTCTTCCTCCTCCTTCTTTTCATCCATGGCCTCCATCTGACATCTATATAATCCTCTACATTCTACCATCCTCTCTCGTTCTTCTCTGGTTGATATTTTTTTTAATTTTTTTTCTTTCTCCCCCTCCCTTTTTCTTCTTCCCTTTCTCCTACCTGCCTCACTTCCCTCATCTCTTCCTTCTTCTTCCTCATCCTCTTCACTTCTCTCCAATATTATCCTTCTTTTCCCCTTCCTCTTCCCCCATCATTTGCCTCCCTTTATTCTTTCTCTTCATCTTTTTCCTCTCTTTCCTCTTTCTCTCCAGTTCCTTTTCCTCCTATCCTTCTCTTCTTCCCTCTCACCCTCATCTCTTTCCTCATCTTCCTCCCCCCTCCATCATTTTCATTATCTTCCTCCTCCTCCCCATCATTTTCCTCCCCCTCTCTCTCCTCAATCATTTTCCTCATCCTCTCTCCCCTCAATCATTTTCCTCCTCCTCTCTCCCACAATCACCTCATCCCCTTTCTCCCACTCATTTTAATCAAAATTACCTCCTCTCTTCCCCATCATTTTCCTCCTCCTCCTCCTCTCTCTCCTCAATCATTTTCCTCCTCCTCTCCTCCCCATCATTTTCCTCCTCCTCCTCCTCCTCCTCCTCGCTTCCCTCAATCATTTTCCTTCTCCTCCTCCTCCTCTCTCCCCTCAATCATTTTCCTCCTCTCCTCCCCATCATTTTCCTCCTCCTCTCTCCTCCCCATCATTTTCCAACTCCTCTCCTCCTCTCCTCCCCATCATTTTCCTCCTCCTCTCTCCTCCCCATCATTTACCTCCACCTCCTCTCTTCCCCATCATTCTCCTCCTCCTCCTCCTTTCCTCTCCCATCACTTTCCCAGCTCCCCCCCCCTACTCCCCCTGACCCCCATTATTTTCCATCCCCCCCCCCCCCATCAACGCGCTTCCTGAGCCTTCCTAAGCCGTTAATTGATAACTTTTACCGACCGGGAAATTATGATGCAAGGCTGAGCTATGATGCCATTATCTCTCCCTGGTTAACAACATATAACGCTAATGATCTTTGTTTCTTTGTAAATTATGTTTGGCGATCATATTTTGTTGTTGTTGTTGTTGTTGTTTCGAAGGTATTCATTTTTATTATTGCTTAGTATTCGTTTGTTTGTTTGTTTGTTTGTTTGGTTTGTTTGTTTGTTTTTTGTTTCATTGTATGTGAAATTACTTTTGTTTCTTTGGGAGGGATTTACTTATGATGATTTTTTTTAGTGAGAAACAAAGATAGATAGATAGATAGATAGAGAGAGAGAGAGAGAGAGAGAGAGAGAGAGAGAGAGAGAGAGAGAGAGAGAGAGAGAGAGAGAGAGAGAGAGAGTAGATGGTAGCGAGAGAGATCGAGAGAGCATAGAGAGAGAGAGCGAGAGAGAGAGAGATAGAGAGAGAGAGAGAGAGAGAAGATGGGAGTGTGTGATAAAGATAGATAGATAGATAGATAGACAGAGAGAGAGAGGGGAAGAGAGGAGAGAGAGAGAGAGAAAGAAGGTTACGTAGGAGAGAGCGAGAGAAGAGAGAGAGAGACGAGGGAAATGAGCGAGAGAGAGCGAGATAGAATCTAGAGAGAGAGAGAGAGAGAGAGAGGAAGTGAGCAAGCGAGAGAGAGAGAGATAAAGAGAGAGAGGGAGAGGGGGGGTAGATGGATAGACAGAGAGAGAGAGAAAGAAAAAACGAGGCAGAGCTGGAGGGTACATAGATAGACAAAGAAAGAGAAAGAAGGAACGAGAGAGAGAATAAGAGAGTGTGTGAAAGAAAGAGAGGGAGAGATAGATGGATAGAGAGAGAGAGAAGGGGGAGGGTGGGAGAGGTAGGGATAAATATAGATACGTAGATAGATACATAAATAGATAGATAGAGAGAGAAGAGAGAGAGAGAGAGAGAGAGAGAGAGTAAGAGAAAGGGAGAGAGGGAGAGATATGGATAAAAAGATAGAGAAAGAGAGGGAGGAGGTAGGGATAAATATAGATACGTAGATAGATACATAAATAGATAGATACATAAATAGAAGAGAGAAAGAGTGTGAGAGAGAGAGAGGGAAATGGATAAAGAGATAGAGAATGAGAGGGGGAGGGAGGGAGAGAGAGATAGGGATAGAAAGAGAGAGAGACGGATATATAGATAGAGAGAGGGGGGGGGAATGGAGGGAGGGAGAGATAGGGATAGAGGTAAACAGAGAGAGAGAGAGATGGATATATAGAGAGAGAAAGAGAGGGGGAAGGGATGGAGAAATAGGGATAAATATGGATACATAGAGAGAGAGAGAGAGAGATGACTAGGGAGAATGGTGAGCGGAGAAGAGTGAGAGAGAGGGAGAGAGAGAGCAGGGATGGGATAGAGAGAAAGAGAAAGACAGAGAATAATAAGGATAGATAGGCGATCGAAGGCAGGAAATGGGGTGGAGGGAGGGAGGGGGAGATAGGGATATAGATAGATAGATAGATTGAGAGAGAGAAAGATAGAGAGAAATGGACATATAGACAGAGAAAGAGGGGAAATGGAGAGATGGGTATAAAAAGATAGTATTGGAGTTACATAAATAAAATAGAGAGAGAGAGCATAGAATAGAGAGAAGCGAGAGATAGAGAGAGAGAGAGGCGAAAGAGAGAGAGAGAGAGAGATGGATAGATAGATAGATAGAAAGTGAGAGAGAGAGAGAGAGAGAGAGAGAGAGAGAGAGAGAGAGAGAGAGAGAGAGAGAGAGAGAGAGAGAGAGATGGACAGATAGATAGAGAAAGAGGGGGAAGGGCGAGATGGGTATAAAAATAGTTTATTTATACGGCCTGTCTAAGGCCACTCTCCCCTAATGACCCTGTTTATTCTTTTTTCCAAAGAACTTTAAGGCAAGAGTAGAATCAGCAACATAGAAAGAGAGTAAGAGAGGTAAAATTATTAAGAAAAGAGGGAAAGAAATACCAGGGGAAAGAATCACATATATCAGTTCTGATTATCAAGTTAATCATTATCATTTTCATTATCTTTTCAATTATGGTCATTTTTTTCTCATCGGCGCCACTAAAAATATATAGATTAAAAGAACGATTTTATAGCTTATTTGACGTTGCCTGATTTATGTCGTCGAGTATTTACGTGCATGACATGTTTACGGCCTATTTTTGGCATCGACCTGGTTTCGCGTTTGTGTGAGTGTCTGGACGTGTGTGTGTGTGGTGGTGGTGGTGGTGGGGGGGGGGGGGGGGGGGGGGGTGAGGGACGGAGTGTACCCTGTGTGTGTTGTGGGATAGGGGAGGGGGCGGTTATGTGGTGGTTCTGTGTGGATGGTGTCGTGGTTTTTGGTGCTTGATGAGTGTGTGCGTGTGTAGGATGGAAGGGGGTGTGGGGGTGATGGTGGATGAGTGGATGGGTGGGTGTTTTGGGCTTGTGAGTGTGTGAGTGTGTGTGGGTGGGTGGTTTGTGTGGGCGTGTGGTGCGTGCGCTTGGGTGTGTGTAGATGGATTCTGTGGGACGCTGTGGATACGTGCACGTGCACTCGCGTGTGTTTGTGTGTGGAAGATTGGTGTGGGTATGTGTGCGTGTGCGTGTCCGTATGTGAAAAAATGGCGTGGGTACATACGCTTGTGTGTATATGGAAGGACAGTGTAAGTACGTGCGCGCGCGCGTGTGTGTCAATAAATAAAGTGGATACGTTTGCGTGTAAGAACCCTATTGTGTATCAGCGATTCAACTTCTTATGATATTCCTCCCCTTCTTGAAGTCAGTCAAGCAAAATAACTCGAAGTAGACGTAAGCCGAAGTAAAAACAGAAAAAAGAAAGAAAAAAAAAAGAGATAGGACGAGAAGAGCATGTTGAGAGAGAGTGGAGGAGATGGAAGCATTGTGAGATGAGAGGAGAGAGTGAGAGAGAGGAGATAAAAGCAAATATTAACTCATCAGTAAAGACGAAGTAGAAAAGAGAGAGAGAGAGAGGAGAGAGCTTGGAGGAGGCGAGATGGTGTAAGGGGGGTGAAAGGAAGAGCTGAGAGAGAGAAGGAGAGAGAGAGAGAGAGGCAAGAGCGAGGAGAGAGAGATGATAGATAGAGAGAGAGCGGAGGAGATGAGGAGAGGGGAGAGGAGAGAGGAGAATGAGAGGAGGAGGGAGAGAGAGAAAGAGAGAAGGGAGAGAGAGGAGATGAGAAGAGATGAGAGTAGAGAGAAAATGATGGGAGAGAGATGGAGAGAGGAGGCGAGAGGCTGAGAGGCGAGAGGAGATGTGTGGAGCCCCGGGAGAGTGTGAGGGAGAGCAGGAGAGAGGATGAAAGGAGAGAGGAGGAGAGAGAAGAGAGAGTGAGATGGAGAGCGAGACGAGGGATGAGAGAGGGAAGAGAGAGAAAGAAAGAAAGAAACAAAAGCAAAATAGAACTCACGTAAAGACGAAGTAGAAAGAGAGAGAGGCGGGTAGAGAGGATGGAGAGAGGAAAGAGAGGAGAGAGAGAGAGAGAGAGAGAAGCGTGAGAGAGAGATGAAAGAACGAATGTTACAATGCCCAGGAGAGTTCAGAGGGAATTTGTATTTTTGTTGGATTGGAATGATATGGTGAGATGAAGATTTAATGAATATTTTGCTCCCCCCCCCCCCCCCCCCCGCCCCCCCCCCCCCCCCCCCCCCCCCCCCCAACATCTTGAGAAGGGAGGAATGATGGTTTAGAGTGGAAAGACAAGGTGGATGTTTAACTTGCTCATTGATTGTAGGATGTATATATGTCTTAGGGATGTCAATTGCTAAGATGTAAATTGAATGATGTTAGCTAGTGTCCTTTAATTAGATAGTTGATTGACAGAGTTGAATATTGCGATCTCTATAGTATGAGTGAGAAGAGAAAGGACAAAGAAAAGGAGAGGAGAGAGAGAGAGGGGAATGGAGAGAGAGGAGTGGAGAGAGAGAGACGGATGAGAGAGGAGAGAGAGGGGAGGAGAGGAAAGGAGGAAAGAGAAAAAAGAGAAAAGGTGGGAGTGAAAGGAAAGAGAAAGAGAGAGGGGAGGGGAGGGAGAGTGTGAGAGAAGGAAGGAGAAAGAGAGATGAGAGATAGTGAGAGAGGGTGAGGGGAGAGAGAGAGATGTGAGTGAGAGGGAGAGTGGAAGAGAGGAGGGAAGGGAGGAAGAGAGAGACCGAGAGAGGGCGAAGAGAGGAGAGGGGATGAGGAGAGAGGAGGAGAGGAGAGATGAAGGTTGAGAGTGAGAGAGAAATGGAGGGAGGGAGAGAGAGTATGAGAGGAGAGAGAGAGAGAGAGTGGGGGGGGGAGGAGAGGAGAGGAGACGAGGAGAGGTGAGTGAGAAGAGAGAGACAGAGAGGCAGAAAGAGACAGAGAATTGATCCCGCGAGACGTGAGAGAAAGAGAGAGAGAGAGAGAGATAAAGAGAAGGAGAGAGAGGGGGAGGAGAGAGAGAGAGGGGGCGAGGCAAGGCCGGAGAGAGGAAGAGGAGCTGAGAGAGGAGAAGAGAGAGAGAGGAGAGAGAGACAGAGACAGAAAAAGAGAGAAAGAGGAGAGAGAGAAGAGGGGAGAGAGAGAGAGAGAGAGGAGAAAGAGAGGAGGACGAGAGAGAGAGCTGCGATGAGAGCGCACGGAAACAGCTCTCAAGCACTTAAAACAAAAGCAAACACCCCCCCCCCCCCCCCCCCCCCCCCCCCCCCCCCAAAACCCTCCTCCAAAAACTCTCCCAAAAGCTCAACACCAAAAAATAAGTCACGACGACAGATCTCAACACGAAGACGAAGAGAAGATGTCACAGAAGACGTCTCGCACATCACAGGAGAGTGACGTCAGGAGGCCATGGAGGACATGAGAGGATGAAGCAAAGACGCGCCTCGATGGTTTTACTAGTGTAGGACTCCATGTGTATATTTATATGTGTGTATCTGTATCTCTTTCTCTCTCTCTCTCTCTCTCTCTCTCTCTCTCTCTCTCTCTCTCTCTATATATATATATATATATATATATATCGATATATGTCTATATATATATATATTATAGTACTATATATATATATATATATAAAATATACATATACCATATATATATATCTATATACTATATATACTTAGATATATATGAATATATATATATATATATATATATATAGCATTTTATATATATATTTATTGGAATATATATATATATATTCTGCCCTAATTATATATATATATATATATATGTATATATATATATTTATATATATATACACACACACACAAACAGATGATATGATGATAAAAGTGGTTATAGCAATGATAATGATAACAATAATAACATCAAAAGTAATAATAGTAATAATAATAATTTTCTACTCTCTCTCTCTCTCTCTCTCTCTCTCTATATATACTATATATATATTATATATATATATAATTTGACATTATTATATATCGATTCCTGTATATATTA
>NW_028234437.1:3213913-3218913 GCF_977035675.1 Penaeus japonicus
ATATATATAAATATATATATTATATATATATATATATATATAATATATATATATATATACATATATATATGTATATATACATATATATATGTGTATATATATATATATATGTACATATATATATATATATATATATATATATATATATATGCTCCATGTTGATAACTTATTAATTATATCTGCATGTATATGTACGTACTTTGTATTCAAGCAGGTATGTGAATAAAAAATATATATATTTTAGTACATTTATTTGTACAGTTTGACCACAGCACATAAAAATAAATATAGAAGATAAATATACTGGTCAACGGTTTATATATACAAAAAAGGCACATGTTATTTGCACGGAGAATGACAAGTGTAAAGAAATCTTAGTTTTAAATCATGGTGAACTCATCCACGCCTGGTAATAAAACCTTATTTCTTAGATTTGTTTCGAAATGTGTTATATCACATCATTTACCAATCATGATCGGGTACAAAAAAAAAGAGAAATGGTAGACTTGCGCTGTCATTTTGGGGTAAATCCTTTGATTAAGATTCTGAAGCTCCGAAATAGATGCTTCAAAACCATCTAGCTTTTTGCCGCAAGTTCAATTTTGTCCCTTGTTGCTGATGATAGTAAGAGTAACACATGTGGATCATTTAGGGAATATTTAGGTCTATAGAAAAAATATGTACAAAATGTCTGAATAAAACAACAATCATGTCATAAAATGGAAGCGCCTGTGAGCCCTAAACACACAAGGATACATGTGCACAAGAGCATGTACATACATGCCAAAACTAAATCACACACAGAACACGTGTATGGAAGGTATAAATTTGCCTTATTTTTACTACCCTCATTACATAAATTCACTCGTATACACACACAACACACAGACAGATACACCTCCTCTTATCCGATACGTAATATTACATCATAAATACTAGAGGAACCATCCTCACTGTCTCCCGAAGAAGGGCATTAACCTCTCGAGGGGCAACAGGGGCTCATCCGTGGACATGGTGATGGTGAAGAAAGGCACTGGCGTTACGACGGTGTCCTCCCCGCTGTAGTCCGACGCAGAGATGGCTCCGTGCTCCTCTCTCTTGTGACTTGTCGTATGAAGCTGGAACGTCGGCTTCGACACCCTCGGCACTGATGGCTTGGACAGGCTGTCGAAGTCACTCGCCTCCTCTTCTGACGGGCTAGGCAGCGACGGAGAAGATGCCAAAGGTATGAGTGAAGGCACATCTGAAGAAGTGGTTGTTGAGGCTTGAGATGTTCTGTATTCTGGTGCTGCTGAAGTTGTTGTTGATGGTTGAGATGTTAGGTATTCTGGTGCTGCTGAAGTTGTTGTTGTGGGTTTAGATGTTAGGTATTCTGGTGCTGCTGTTGAGCTTGATGCTTCTTCTTCTGTGTCCAAAGAATGATCTGACTCAATATCATGTGAGGTTTCAGCTACTTGATCAAGAGTCACCTCTTCAATCTTAGACTGAGCAAGGCTCAGATCCTCTTCCTCCGATTGCTTCTGGTCAATATATTCAAATGAGGAAGTTACATCGGAGGCTGCAGCGAGAGTCTCCCTTCTTTCCTCCTCAACACTGCTTTTACTTGGTGATCCACCAAGATTGGCTGAAACTCTTACCGACATAACGACATCACCGTCTTCAATAGGAGGCGGAGCTGTTATGATCACAGGTTCATCTTTTTCTGGTGCTTCTTCTTGTGATCTAGACGTCGTTAAGAATTTACTAATAGTTGGCTTAAATCCATTTTCCCTTGATCGATCCTGGATAAGAGGTCTGGCAAAGGGCATCTCAGATGATGCCTCTACAAAGATTTCTTCAGTTTCATCATGTGCGTTCACAAACGGTGGTAAGTCTGCTTGACTCTCGGTCGCGGATTCACTGACATTAATCTCCGAGTCCCTTTCCTCCTCCTTCTGAGGACCAGATAATCTATTGGAGCTCCCGGGCCGAATTGGAATCCTTCTGCTCAGTCTCTCCCCTTGAAGGTGTTCCCTGTTGGCAAGGAGTTTAGCCCGAGCCTCTTGACGATTCCTATTTATCTGTTCTAGTTTTTCTTTAATGCTCATATTTACCTCTTCCGGTACGTCTTCGACTGAGCTTCTGCTCGAGAAGGATCTTCCTTGACTTTCTTGGGATTGCTGAAAGAAATCATCCCGTCCTTCATCTTTCTTTGGGGGTACTACTTCTCTCTCTTCTTCCCCTTCAGGAGCTGATGTTGTACTGTATCGGGCACTCACTCTGTTCCTTCTATTTTTAAGGAACTCCCTAAAACGAGCTCTGAAATTGGGATTCAGTATTTTCTTCCCTGGGCCTTCGTTGTCCGATGTTGCATCATCACTAGCAGTAGACTCAAGAGGCTCTGTCTCCTCAAGTTGATCTGGTTCATCAGAATAGTCCTCATAACCAGAGTTGTTCAGTTCTTCGGTATTGTCATCATAGGATGTGGGATTTTCAGGGGCTTGATTTTCTTCTAATGGAAATTCTTCTTTAACTACATCCTGACTGGTCTCCTGAGTCTCTAAATCTGATCCAGTGATTTCTCTAACAAGGAGAACATTTTCCTCTGTTGACTCTACTGTCGCAGTTCTAAATCTGTTGATTCGTCGATTCTGAAAATCAGGTTGAGTAGCTCCAAAATCACTATCTAGACTCTCAGTTGTTCCTGCATTATCATTATTGTCATCAGCATTTGAATCTTCTTCAGGGTTACTATTTATCTCCTTTATTCTGTTTTTGTTCCTTTTTCTAAGCATATCTCTAAATCTCTGGTATCTTTCCGGGTCAAACCGTCTCCTTGTGACTCTTGGAGGAGATACAGTAGTGGCGGCAATATTCTCATCTGCCTCTGTAGATACTGGTGTAGTGATCCTACTCTTGCTTGTCGTCCGACTACGGAGGCGTTCCAGTCTCTCCCTGATTCTTTGTCTGAATGGGCTGAGAGTCGTTGTCCTCTCTTGAGTTGGAGGATCTGTGGCTTCCGGTGAGTTGTCATAATCCTCAACGGGGCTCTCCGTAGTTGGTCTCGGGGTCGTCGTCCGTGTACGTAAACGTTCTCTGACACTTGGGCGACGGCGAAGCAGCGGTCCACGGAATCTTGGTGTTGTTGTTGGGGCTGGAGTAGTGGTGGTAGTTGTAGTAGTTGTTGTTGTTGTTGTTGCTGCTGCTGTTGTTGTGGGAATACTAGCATAGTCCTGGTAGTCTACATATTCAGGAACTCTGTCTTCTACATCATATGCATACTCTGCAGGTGGTTCGGTAACTTCATTGAAATCTTTTGGAATACCACTATGTTCATCATAGTCCTGAATAGGGGCGCCATTCTGAATTGGAATTGGAATTCCAGTATTGTCGAGGCTGTGATGTTCTGCTGGGACATGCTCTGTGTTTGTCACTCCCTCTAACTCATGTTGGAAGCGAAGATTATTTGGCCAATCTCCATTCTCTGGGATGAACTGGTTATGGAATTGTGAATTTTCTAAGCCAGTTATGAGAGGAGCAACTGTAGTTGGCTTTGGAGTCGTTGTTCTGCCTCTTATTCTTATCCTTGCTGCCTCACGTGCATCCTGAGATGCCCCTGGACGCCTTCTTACTGCTTGCCCTGGGCGTCTACTTACAGGCCGTCGTCTGGTTACTGGTCTCTGTTCAGGAGCTTCTGTTGTCTTTACTACTTGTTGCCTCTGGTCAACGGGTTGATCTGATTCCCTTAAAATCTCCTTCGAAAAGGCAAATGTTCCAGGTGCTGATGGCACCCCTGGGATTGGATGAATAGCTGGAATGGTGGTTGGGACAACAGTAGGAATAAATTCCTCTTCAGGTACGAGTTGTTGAGCTGAATGGAAGGCTCCTAGTGATGCAAAAGAATTTTCTGTCTGGACGAAACTTGGTGTAGTAGACACTGCTGTAGCAGGTGTCACTGCTTCGTGTAGTTCAGGATGAACAAACACAGGTTGAATCGGATGCTCTGAGAGTGTTGGCCTTTCTTGCTGTGACAGTGATGGTGCCCTGAATGGTGGTAAAGTTGAGCTACTGAACGTGTGAATATTTTCATGCGGATTAGGGGGCTGGGCAAAGTGAAGGCCGCTTGGTGGCTGATTGAAGTTAGGGTCCTCATGTGTGATGACTGGCCGACCAAAATTATGGATACGCTGAGGAGTAGGAGGAGGGCGAGGAGGAGGAGGAGAGGGAGATGTGGAATGAATGAATATCTGGTCATGTTGGGGTTGTGGTGTGTGAGTTATAGTTGGTGGCAAGTGAGGTGGGAATGTGGGACGCACAAAGGACTGTGGATTACTATGGTGAGTGAAGCTTTGTCCATGGACAGGTGAGACAGGTGGCCGGGCAAATGTCTGCGGGTGCTGATTCACAGTTGGTGGACGATTGAATACTTGTGGTTGCTGATGATGGACAAATGGATGGCCGACATTTTGCAAATGTGGGGATGTGGGTGGACGGCCGAACACATTACCAGGCGGTGGTGTAACGGGAGACAGCGGCCGATTAAAGACTCCAGGGTGTATGGGAGGTTGGTTAAAAACAAAGTTTCCAGAACTGGGGAACTTCGGAGTTGGGAGGAAGCTGGTGCCCTGAGGACGAGGAGATGCCTGTGGCACGGCAAACGGCTCCTGGAGAGGTAGAGTTCCGGCATGGCTGAAGGATGGCCCCGTTGGTGAAAAGGACTGGAAGCTCGTGGATCCTCCCGGTCTGGTCTGGTGGTTTGCTTCGCGATGAGGGCGAACGAAATTAGAATCCCTGGCTGCTGTGGAGGGTGGCTTGGATGCAGGAGTGACAGGCTGGAAGTCATCTGGGTCGTCCGTCATGAGAGAGGAAGGTCTGAAGGTGTCAGGGGTTGTCTGGCGGAGAGACTCCTCATAGTGGGCGAATCCATCATCATGCTCAAATGTATCTACGGGCTGCTGATGAGCAGGATTTGGGTTAAACTTTTCTGGATGATGGTTGACATTAGGCTGTGGACGTGGCTG
>NW_028234437.1:3231413-3233913 GCF_977035675.1 Penaeus japonicus
AGACAGACAAGCTGAGGTAGACAGACAGATGGAAAAAGAGATTTAAGAAAGAAAAAGGCAGACAGGCAGACAAATAGACAGAGATTTTAAAAAATGGAGGCAGAGGTTTAAGAAAGAAAGCGATAGAGAAACAAGCAGACAGACAGAGGCAGATACAGAAACAGACAGAGATGCACAGAGACAGAAACAGAAACAGAGACAGACACAGAGACAGAGAGCAAAACAAAGAGAAAGAGAAGAAGAGACAGAGAGCAAAACAAAAAGAAAGAGAAGAAGAGAAGAAGCACCAAACAAAACAAGAGACACAAAAAAATCCTTAACCAGATGTCTCAGAATTTCCTACAGAAGAGAAGGGAATTCAAGAGACATTAATAAGAAAACGAGATAAGGAGAGAAAGAGGGAAACAAGCCAGCCACACCCAAAGAAGGAGGAAGCAAGAATACCTGGGCTTATGGCGACCACAACAAATGCCACGAGAAACTAACACTTAACTTCACAAACCTCACTGAACAGAACACTCTCTCGTGAGTTTTCATGGCAACCAACAGACCGTCACTGCTTCATTGAGGTGTATATATAGAGCACTGGCTTTTCTCTCTTTCTTTCTTTATATCTTGTCCTTAAACGTTTATTTTTTTTTGTTTGGTTTTATCTAAAGGAAGTTGGGTATTTAAGGTTGGGGGAATCTGTTAGTATTGGTTTTATTCACTTTTTTTTTTCTTTTTTTTTAATTTTTGCGAAGTTTTATTTGTGATCAAGTTTTTTTTGCTGTTGGTGTGTGTGTGTGTGTGTGTGTGTGTGTGTGTGTGTGTGTGTGTCTGTGTGTGTGAACGTACGTGCGTGCGAGTGCGTGAGTGCATGCAAAGAAATAAAAGAACTTTCCCTCCAGGAGAGACATGTCCGAAGTCATTCGAATCAACGTGAGTATCAAGCGACAACCTCCGTGTATAATTTATCCACGAAGACCTAAAACCGAAATGATTACGCGGGCTGCCTGTGAGATCCGATTCCCACGCGCAGTGCGGCGCCGGAGTAAATGATCGTAGAGAGCGAAAAAAAGGGAAAGCAGGAAATTAAATCGCATTATAATGAGAAGAATCACGCGCTCGTCGTCATATCTCGTCGTGTGGTTTAAGCGACTGGGAACGACTATCACGACGAAAGCAAAAGTTCAAATACCTCGTGTTTACGTTTCTGGCGTCCACGCGCTCGAAGAACCTGACACAGCTGATACTTTTCAATTACTAATTAATCGTCCAATCACCGCTTACAGTTTATAAACAATAAGCGTTTAATTCCACGTTAAGCTGAACAGATAATATAGAAACAACGTACTGTATATTTCGATTGATTATTAATTCTAAAGCCAAAATTGCCAAGTACATACACATGGCGTCAATAAACAATCGACTTATACCACACACGGCTACAAGTATTTCAACCAAACGTGCCTAAACTCACCAGAAACCCAACGTAATTAACACAAAACACCCACAAAAATAGTTCTAAGTCAACGAACCCACAGTTTTAGCGCACAGCCAATTAAGCCATTATAAGCCAGATCTCAAAACAAACGTGTCAAATGTAGACACATCCACTCACGAGTCAATCAACATGTACTACGAGTCATCACAAGAACGAGACTCACCCGAACGAGTCAAGCGGTAAGTATGCGGATCGAACAGGCAGTACCTGGTACCACTTGCCACCCTAGCATGGCAATTTCCTTCACGCTTAGATCGTCACTAATGGCTCTGTTCATGGAAACCAATCGGGTTATATTGCGCTGAACATTGAACACAGTGAGTTTGATATATTCATTGGTTTTGGCTCTACGTGGCTTTTTTTTTTTTTTTTCAAATGGCGTGGTTCATAATAAAACCAGTCGGGTAGGTAGATATATTGAGTGGTGCAATTTCACGTGGTTGGTTTAGTTGCACTCTTGATGAAACCGGTTGGGTTCTTGGCTCCTGAATTGCAGATTGCAAGTAAGATTTATCTTTGGATGTATATTTACGTGGTTATTTTAGCTACAGTATCGATTGTTATATAATAAAAATCGATCATATTGAAATAAATACAGTTATAATTTAGTACATGTATTCGGCTATCCTTCATATAACCTCTTTGTTATTCACGATCGGTTATTCACATCATAATAACATATGAACATTATCGTCCACAATACAGATATGTATGAAAATGTTAAGTCGTTTTCTCTACTTAGATGTCCGAGATTTATTACCTTCAGAGTGAAAATTAAAGAAAATGAGAAGCGTGATATAAGAAGCGAAGAGGGGAGTTAGCGTGAGAGAGAGAGAAAAGAGAGTTTGAGAGTCTGAGATAGATAGATAGATAGAGAGAGAGAGAGAGAGAGAGAGAGAGAGAAAAGAGAGAGAGTCTAAGATAGATAGAGAGAGAGAGAAAGAGAGGGAGAGAGAGAGAGAGAGAGCAAGAGAAAGAAATAGATTGAGTGAGTGAGTAAATGAGCGGTTGAGT
>NW_028234437.1:3313913-3326413 GCF_977035675.1 Penaeus japonicus
ACAGGTGATATAATGTCCTTCTAGAACACATATAAGTATCCTTTTACAAATTTCTTCATAAACATAAGACAACTATAAGCTATCCCACCTTGTAGTTTTGTAATTGTTATCACTATTCTTTCTTTTAACCCATTCACAACGGGGCTATTCAAATCGTCGGAATGCTGGGGTATTCGAACGCATAAGCCTAACGCTTCAGGATTCTCGGGCGCACTAGCCATGAGCAAGCGCAAGTTTTTGATGACAGGAATCATAACCTATGCATTTCTTCATTAAAGTACTGGCATTGCAGGATGTGCAGGCAGAATCAGAAGAGGAAAGTGATTCAGACCATGTTCAATGTGCCAGTTGGGCTACTTCATGTTACGGCACTGGCAGTCCCTTTCCTCTTCCCCCTCTCTTCATGTTATCTTCACTGGGGATGATTATTTCTTTCATATTTGTTTGAAAAAGTACATGAAAACAAAGAAATAAAGTTGCTTTTTGCCCTCCCTTAAAACTGTGCTACTTCTGTCACATAAAAGTACATAAAGACAAAAAAATAAAGTTGCACTAAGCCCTCCCATAAAACTGTGCTACTTCTGTCACACTGAATATAAAGAACATAACCTGCTGCTATGGAACCTATACTGCAATTTTAGTCTACTATAGCACTAATAAGACTTGCCAGATGGCACATATTAGTCTCACAATACAGAACCTCACAAAAAAATGACTAAAGTATTATTATGAATTAGGCCATTGTAGATGGGGGATAGATTTGCTTGCCATGTCTTCAGGATGGGTTTTATTTCAGAGTCAGACTGCTTAATGCAACATACCTGGACTTTTCCCACTATCTTTCAGTCACTCATTGTAAAACTATAGCCATTTTTGTGTTTTAAATTTTGCTTGTTTTATTGTATTTAGAGACTTAAATGTGTTATATCACAGGCTCTATCAATGCAGCAGTTGACTTAAATTGTAGTATAGGGTCCATATCAGCTTACTGTTTTCTTTATACTCAATGTGATAGAGGTATTGCTGTTTTATGGGTGACAAAAGACAACTTTATTTTTCCATATTTGTGTACTGTCATGAATGAATACGAAACATAGAACCATCCACGATGAAGATAACATGAAGAAATAGGGAAGAGGAAGGAAACTTGTGCTTATGATAGTGCCACCATAAGAAACATCCCCACCGACACAGGGGTACATTGTAGACATTGGGCTTGATTTGAGTTACCTTCCTCCTCTCATTCTGCCCACGCATCCTTCATCACCAGCTTGCTAGAGACCGTGGATGGGTGCCATTGAAGAAAGTGGTGCCATCTAAGTTTTGGATGACTACAATTGTCACCATCCCCTACTCATTATTCATAGCACAATAAAGTAACACAATGATCTAAAATCCCCTAACACTATGTAAATCATGGCGCCCATCGTCAGACCAAAGCTCCTGTGTCATGTATGTCGTGACACCCATCCGCAATGGGTTAATCAAAGAGAGTGAAAAAGGTTGCGATATGTTGTTTTAAGTTTCCTCACTCTGAAATAGAACCTATCTGAGACTAGTGCCCATCTAGAATGATCTTGTAATCTATCCCCACCTACAATGGATTAAGTGCAAATCACTCATAGAATAGCACCATATTGCTACTAAGTAGTGATATGGTGTCCAAGAGAACAATAAATAAAAAACAATCCTATCTCTTATCCTATCTCAGAATTCTCTCACTGATGAATAATTATATCATAGAAGTTTCTGATTCTTATCATCTGAACAAAATTACTAAGGTTTTCTGGACACCATTGTTCAACTACCATTCCCTAACCCCATCAATTAGTTTAATGAAACAAAAAATAAGAATTTCAAGTCCCCCCCCAAGATTCCTTATGCCAGTTATTTTACCCCATGCATTAAACCAATCCCGACAGACCTATTAGAATCAATAGTTTCAATCACCAATTCTGAAAGGGGACATATTAGCCATACAAGTTGCATGAAAGCAATCTCATGAAATGTATAGTGTATAGTATAGTGTTGGCACGAAGTGGTATATTGTGAACTCTTTTTGGATTCATTGTTTGGGGGTTGCCTACAGTGATGAGTTACACTTGATTAAAAAATGCCATAAATTCACTAAAGTAAAGGATATTTAAATGAGGAAAATGGAAGGAACTGATCTGTAGTGTGCAATAAGTTTTTTATCAATAGTAAAAAAAGAATAAAAAAGTTTTAGTAGCAATATAACATATATATATATATATATATATATATATATATATATATATATATATATATATATATATATATATATATATATTATATAATATATATATATTATATATATAATATATATATATATATATTATATATATATATATATATATATATATATATATATATGTATATATATATATATATATATATTCTGGATGAACTACACTCATAAAGAAAACAATTTGTGAGATTCTTAATCTAGCACCTCATTTCAGAAAATCCCATTTTTCTTTTTTTTACTTAGCTCGCCAACCTGTTTTTTTAAATCTCACTATCACTGTTTCCATATTGTATTACTTTTTCGTATCAGAAGTTCTTCTCTGATAAACTATGAATTTTATATGATTTTCTCTCTCTCAGAAACATCCCATCCTCACAACTAAAAAAGGTACCAACATGAAAAACTAATTCCGTAACACAACATGAGTCATCTCACACTTTAATAATGAAATCTTCAATTTCAAAAAATGGGCATCTTTTTACTAATTTCATCATCAAAACCTGAATAATTACTCTCACTAATGAATTGATTTATCAAGGGGACATTTCAAATTGCACATCATAATGATGCATTATATCTTGATGTATTGTTAATATTCTAAAAAATGGTAATGGTCAAAGGACTGAATAACACAGGACTATTTACAACCCAAAGATAATTAATTTTGTTTCTATGATAATGCTACTACTAGGTTTTATTGGACTACTTATGAATGTCATGATGTCTTAACAGAGAGCTTTCCATTCTTAGATGATAAAGGTAAGTATTACCTGCAAGAATATGGAAAGGTTCAACTTTTAATTTGCATTGGTTGTCTTCTTTATGAATATCTATCTGATTTCTTTGCTGTTAGGGTGAGTGTCCTCTTAATCAAGTTATAATTAATTGTATATTTGTTTTGCATTTTCAAGTATCAAAAATAAATTGATGATCTTTGCAATCTGAATCAGGATGAATCTGATTTAGGTAAAGAATCTAAAAGTTGAAAAGGAGTGTCTTTCACAGACAGATCCCACACTCGTAGAAGCTAATACTCATATGCTCCTTTCTTCACTTTAACTGTGAATTCCCTAATGTTATTTTAGGTTTAAAATGTTGTAACACTTACTGCCTCTACATTAATTGCTTATCTTAATACATTGAATTTGGACCAGGATTAATCATCATTGATCATAAAAGTCATTACTAATAATAGTAATCATTACTGATGGCCTGGCATTAGATGTAATTTATTCAATGTCACTGAAATATATTTACTGATATCAGTTTAGCAGGTAAATCAAAATGGGGTTCATTAAAATGAATAGAAAACAATGATAATAATAAGAAAATTAGGAGGAAAAAAATTAATTTCCTTACTATATATGCCTTCTTTTTTTTTTAAACAATTACTGCTTTCATATGATGTACTGTATGGGCTACATTCATCCTATAAAATTCAGATTCCTATCTTGCCTCTGTAAATTTACTTCTAAACAAGCATAATGATATCATTTTATACAATGTGAATTTACACAAGAGCAAAACAATAACATTTATCAACTGTACAGAATTCAACACTTTAAAGAACACATAGCAGGAATTCAATCCTTCAAGTGAAACATTCTACAAAATAAGAATCAAAAAAGAAAAAAAAAAAGAAAAAAAAAAAAAAAAGAAACAACATGCACACAGGGTACTAGCTACCCACACAGCAGCCAACCAGAGACGAGAGTAAACACAAACCTTCACCCCGCGTGTAACATCCTCAGGGTCAGGTTCGCCATCAGACTGCTGGATGTGATCTAAGGCTAAAGACCCTATGGCAGCCTGAAATGGTAAAGGATTATGTACAGACTGAGAAAGACATGGCTAAGCAAACTAAGCAAACTTTCTTATATTACATTTTTAAGAAGTCTCATTCTATGAAATTCTATATCTATATCTATATATCTATATATATATATATATATATATATATCTATTATATATATATATATATATATCTAATATATATATATATATATATATATATATTATATATATATATACTATATATATATATATATATATATATTATATATCTCTCATGTCTCTATCTACATATCTCTATATATATGTATCTCTATATCTATATATATATATATATATATATAAAGATTAGTAATGTTGATTGTCTTCACATAAAATGTTCTATGCCTACAAATGCTAGTCTCTTACCTGCACAGTGGCCTTTGGAAGCCAAGCAATAGCAATAAACAATCTCTCCCATACAGTAAATGAGGCGCCCATCACAACAACGAATGAGGTAGCAACTCTTAGGGTCAGTCCTATCACCAGCGCAAGTAGACCCCATCCCACAGTGCTTGGCTCTATGGCCATGACCTGGAGTTTGGGAAGGGAGAATTAAACACGTTAAATATACACAGCTCACCCATATTCCAATTCAATTAGTGAAGATTCTTTTACTTTTTTTAAGATTTTACCAGGCTGTCTTAGATTTTTTTTGTTTTTTTTTCTAAATTTTGATATATCATTTTCATTTTCATTTTCATTCAGTGTCAGTAAAGGCCTTACATTAATCTCTGCACCAATCAAGCAAAAAAGCATTGGCTGGAAGATCTCCCATAAGAAGCGGTAGTATTTACCAACAGCAGCATCCTGAAAAAAAGGACAATGCAATATATCTTTTATATTCATACTGATTCAATATCTATCACTTCTAACATTGACAGTACAACGACAAAATAAAGTTCAATCATTTTTCACATTCTAGGGAGGCATTTTGCAAAAATTATATTGTACCACAAAAACATACACAATGAAATGCTGTATACCAGTCAAAAAGAGTAGCGCACATCATACTTTTTATATAATGAGTATCAAAGTCCCCTAAGGATATTAACCCACTGATGTAAGGAGTATCCACTGTGTACTATCTACTTTAAATATGAAAGATCAGGATGGTAATGCATTTGGCAGCATGGATAATAACAGACTCACTCTGTAAGTAAAACTTCAACTGTTTACTAGCATAGTATTCCTGTCAGATTGCGAGGAGTAATAAACAAAGATATTATTAAATTCAGTAGTACTAACAACTTGGATCAAAACTAAATCACAGATTCCAAACTAACCTCATTTCCTGGTTTACGCCAACCTAAGCCAGCAACAAAGGCCACTGTCAACACTGCAATCGCTCCTGAGCTCTCAAGGCCAACCTAGAAAAGGTAATTATATTTCACAAATAAAGATTGGTATGAATTTCAAAGTATCTGAAAAATGTTGAATCATTATAAAGGAAAACAAGACTATTTAAACCATTATGAGATCTAATAGAGAGTGAAATTATACATATTCAGGATGGACTGAAAATACATTAAAAGTTTACAATTATGAAAGCTGATATCATTTAGAACCAAGTAACCATAAACTCATAAGGATAAAGTGGCTTGTATTAGCAGATGGAAATGAACATTAATTATTTTTTTCCTTTATTGCTACAAAGTTGTATGATCTGTGAACTAAATACCGACTTTTGTCTTCCTTTTTTTTCAAATTCATGTGATCCACAATAACTATATACTAAAATAACATAGTTACTACTGAGAAGATTCCTAACCTGTTTCCTGCATGCAACACTGTGCTCTCTGATGGAGTGATGCAGTGCTCTTATAGAGAACTTAAAATTGTGGTCACTGAAGGCCACATTTTCATTTTTCACCAAGTCCAAAATCCATCACTAGATTAAGAGGCAATGATACCAATTATGACATAATGGCTATAGTAAATGTATATAAATTCTTCAACTGAATTTTTTGTAAAAGGAAGTTCATATCGTTCCATAGCAAATCCATACTGAACATAAAATTGTATATTTGCAATTGTATTGTAGAGATCTTATTCACTTACAAGACTAGGAAAACAAGTTGCTCCTATATTACCAACTGATAGTCTTAAGCCCTAATGGGTTTTGCACTACTTTAACCTCTAAAGGACATAAGCACTAAAGTCAGTCATCCTCAGGTGGAGACATGCATAATTTGTACAAATAATCCACAGGAAGCCAGAAAAAGACTAATGTTTTCAAGTATCATAACGTACATTTTCACCTGTAGATTCCAAAACTACAACTCATATAGTTGTGCAGATTACATCAGTAGATAGATAGATAGATAGATAGATAGATAGATAGATAGATAGATAGATAGATAGATAGATAGATAGATAGATAGATAGATAGATAGATAGATAGATAGATAGATAGATAGATAGATAGATAGATAGATAGATAGATAGATAGATTGATAGATTGATAGATTGATAGATTGATAGATTGATAGATTGATAGATTGATAGATTGATAGATTGATAGATTGATAGATTGATAGATTGATAGATTGATAGATTGATAGATGGACAGACAGACAGACAGACAGACAGATATATAAATAGCAGATAGTAGATAGCAGTGACTGTTTAGTGCATTTTTGTGTCAGATCATAAGACAGTGGTTTGTTTAGGGGCTGCAGTGTTTTGATATCCTAAAATAAATCCTGGATCATCTTGATATGAAATTGCAAATACCTTGTGACTCCCAAACATGGCTAGACCTCCAAGACCAAAGAGCAATAAGAGCTTGTATATTGCCCTATTCTTCTTTTCTCTGTATGGCAGATACCAACACACAATACCAAAGACAATGCCATATACTATTCCTGTGAATATTTCAAATGGCCCTTTGAACACTGTCCATGTTGTTGACCCTGGAAAAAAATATGCACAATTAATGGAGTAACTATACACGGTTGTTTTTCATTTAGGCAAAGATGCATTTAAGAGAGTGGTATGTGATAAGTACATGTTTGCCTTAATAAAAAAAAAAATGAGAATAGGTCTCAAACTAAAATACAATATTATACTCAAGTATCAAAAAGTCAAGTTCCTAAACAAAGTTATAATGAGTAATAGTTAAGAAGCAAATTGTTTTCTCTTATTCTTTTTCCAGTTCTCCACCACTACTTCATCTTAAAGAAGTACAACATACAGTAGACTGATAATCTAATTTTGCAAATTCTTGTTATATCTATACAATACCAAGCCATGATTGTGCTTACCTTTTGCAAATGTTAATCCCATCATAACACTGAAACCTGTTATAGCCAGCACATCATCCAGACTTGCTGCTGCAATAACAAGTGTTGGAATCCCTTGTTCTACACCATATCCATCCTCGCCCAGTTTCAGCAAGCATGGCACAACTACAGCTGGAGACACAGCAGCCACAACAAAACTGAAATTAAATAGTTTATGACTGACTGAATGAAGAAAAATATTATATATTGTTTGATGGTTGTAGAAATCCTTGTCACACTACAGCAGGGATCAAGGTATAACTTACACAATGAGAAATAACACTAAATATGAGAAAACAAACATGTTCACTATGAAAGATGCAGTTTCTATTGCTCTTACAGAAATAAAAATTATTATCATGTCATTCAATTTTACTCTCCCTTCCTAAACAACCAATAATAAAAACGAACACAGTAACATGTACATCCAGTAAGACTAGACTTCTAATTGCCTGAAAAGGACTATCTTATTTCTACCATTCTGTAAGGATTCTAGTTTATCTCAAAATATCACAGTATAGTATTTCCTTTATTACTGTGGCTGTTTCATTTAAATCAAAAGCCACTATATTGTTGTCCTTTTGAAATTCACTATGTAACTACAGCTAACAGTATCATAGAGCAATAAGCAGGCCTACATAATGTAAGTAATAAAATTCTTACATCAAATTTGGTAATAAGAGATCTTTGGAGTTAATGTAGGTTAAGTTATCAGATGGTAAAGGTGACCCATATTACTACAACCACGTATGAGAATGAGCCATTACCATTGAGACATAACCAAAACTAACCAAAAGTTTTTCAAATCCAGGCTAATGAGATTCTACTGCAAATGTTTCACAGTAACAGATAATAAATAATACCATCATAACAATTGTAATCGGTTTCTATTATAAATAACACTAACTTAAAAAAAACTTGACTTATCATACATACCCCAGCATTAAACTCCAGCTCCATGGAAGGTCAAGTAAAAACTTAGAAACAATACCCATAGTCAAGGCCTCAACCATACAGGGCATGAAAGCCAGTCTCAGAACTATGCAGCTTAGCTTTCTTAAGGCAACTGGATCCAACCCAAGCCCAGCCCTTATCAAAATGATCACCAGAGCAATTTTTCTGAAAAGCAAAATTACAAATAAGACTATTGATAATTATTAACGTAAATTAACATAGCACATGTACAACACTGTTTGCTGTGATGAGTTTGGTAAAAGAATCTCTTCGTAGTATATTGAGAATTTCGTATATATTTCATATGAATATATATATCTATAAATGGCCTCTTTATCTAACAATCCTTATCACAAAAAATAAAAAATCAAGTATAGTAATAATATAATCAAATAACTCTTCTAAACAATTTCCCCAGAAACAAGATCAAATTCTCACCTCAAGGCAGCAGACCATGAATGATCTATATTACTCCCAATAACATCCATGCCAGGTATACTGCTGAACAGTATGCCCACCACGAGACTCCCCAGCAAAGAGGGAAGGCCCAAATGTTTAACAGCTTCGCCAGCCAGCATGGCAAACACATACAAGACGATGAGGCTGAAAAAGTTGCCCCCTGGAAGAGCCTCTTCGCCAGTGATGGATATGAGGCAGCCCCAGAAGGCAAAGCCAATCAACAGCCACAGCAGGCAATTCCCGACCTAAAAATAAAAATAAAAGATTATAACAGTAACTATCACTTGGGCAGTTAATGAAATTGTAATTCTATCAGTGATCTAGACAATTTTATTAATGTGCTTTACTTTTTAAGGTTAAACTACAAAAGGACTGTCATATCAGTGTACTGACCTCCTTTACTTAACAATAAATATTAAAATTCTATTTCATATCTAAGATGAAGATTATATCAACTGAACATTTTTCTCTCCAAAAAAGATTGGTAGCTGCAAAGACAAGGATAAATTGAATCAAACATTATTAATGATCAAAATGAAAGAGTTATAACAATATGTACCTGATGAAGATTTATCTTCCAAAATCAAATAATTAATTTTACTTTGTCAAACTGAAAATACTAAAATACACCTGTCATCTTACCTAAGGATTTATCATATTTAAAAAGAGATAAAAAAAAAGTGGAGAGGAACAAAAGATAGAAAGAAAAATATGAGAAAGAGGAGTGTTCTTGCAGAAATTAAATAAAAACGTCTTTCATGAAAACATTAATACCTTTCCATGTGGTGGGCAAGTGAAGGCATATTTTATCAATTCCAATGCTGTTGGATGTTCTCTAAGTTCATGTTGGCTGCGCAGAATGGACTGACAGCAATCACAGAAGGATACCAGCTTTCTTGAGTAAGTTGTTCCTACTTCTTCACTATCGGAGAGCTTTTTCTCAGATTCCCGATCCCAGCCTTGCATATTTTCTTCAATGATTGTTGAGCCTGAGAGTTAATTAGAGAAATGTATATTCTTTCGTCATACCACACAAGGAAGGAATAAAACCTAGATTTAAATTATGACACAAGACAAAAACCATTAAAAAGGAATTGATTAGATACCATTTACTATGAAATAAATTAAATAGATGTGATAAACAAATTTATCTCTTACAATACTTGAAATGATAACCATCAACATTATGTATTCACAACCTTCTAAAAACATCATTCAAAACTTGATCTAACCAATAGGCAATGTTCCTGCTTCGCTATACGTGCCACGCCGGCTTTCAGAAGCAGAGTAAGGATAAGCCTCCATAGTTGACCCATCTGTACTGGCTCCTCGGCTGTGGCACAGATCTCGACCTGAAAGAGAACATTATTCTGAGAGAATTTGGTGTGCAACCTTTAATGGCAGGCAATTACTGATCTTTATTGACAATTAAAATAAAAATATAATTCCCCTTTCAGAGTAATGAAGCTCAGAGACACAAAACTACCTGACATACGGCAAACTGAGGGCTCACAAGAAGAAACTTGGCTAGCACCACGACTATGTCCCACACGCGAACCATAATTGGTGGTTGTGGCACATTCTCCATCACCATAACTGTCTCCTACTTCATTGTTGGTATCACAGTATTCTCCTGACAAAAGAAGGAAAACAAAATGGATTTGTAAATGATAACAGAAAATCAGAAAACATTATGCTTGAAGTATATATCTCATTATGAATGTTTATATATCCTGTTAGCTTCAAATTTTGACATACTAGGATGCAAGGGATACAACTACACCTACTTATAAAACAGCTGATCAACAAATAAGCAGAAATCCCATTAGGCCTAATTAACTACAATTGTAAGCTCTAGTGTTTAATAAAAACAAAGCTTAAGAAAGGAAACAGACACAGATCCATACTTTCTGGGGTATCGTTGTATGTACAGTTGTCGATGGCGGCATCATGTGTGACGGATGATGAGGGGATATCAGGCACTTGTGGCTCAGGCGTATAGGACGGCGGGGCTTCACTTGGAGATCCAGCTGGTGTGTGGATTTCAAAAGACAAATTCATAATTCATTCATTTAGTAATAGAGAAGCAAAATATAGTAATGTGGTGCCACGTTTGGTTTGGTACCCTTTATGATCTATATCAAAGAAAATATCCGAAATTTCAAACTTATTCCAAACTGAAACAATATTGACCTGAAACAATCTTTCAAAGTTCCATTACCGAGAACAACCTGTTTACCTACCTGGGCTAAGGGAAAGCTGTTCACTACTGTCGTGGCAATCATCTGACACATCAGAAGCCTCATTCACATTGCCACCTGATGGTTCCTGCTGCACCAACAGGTCTTGGGATTCTGAATTTCCCTCCATGTTACACAGTTGTCTCTCCTCTTACTAACTGGCACTTCTCTGGCTTATAAATTCATCTGAAAGGGTTTTATAAATTCATAGGGTTGCGACACATAATCCTTAGTTATGAGTGAATGGTATACCATATTTTTTATATGTTTAACATTGTGTAGTTTTAAAGATATTTCTGAAAAATCTGTTCCTTTATGAATATTTCCAAAAGGATTTTAATTGTTCAAAATTCATTTGCATAAAATTTAATTTTTAAAAATCAGACGACATCCGCAAACAAAGTTATATATATATATGCAAGAATTACTGTTTTTACTTCACAAAATGTGAAGTACAACACACAAAACTTGGTAGGTCTTGTACATCATATACATATCCATCCTCCTTTCCAGTTCATATAATATTTATCAGTTTTTTAACAATAGTACAAATTTTCAGTATAATGAATAGAGGCTAAACTTTCTTATATACAGAAAATTTTGCTGTGTCAATGGCCAGACTTAAGGAAAGGTAGTAATTAGGGTAATGCTGACTCGAACTGACCAATTATACACCTTTGTAATAGATTTGCCATGGTTGTTTGGTAGCTGGGGTGGTAGTTCAGGGGAACTCGACATTCCATTGCAGCTACAGAGTGTGGTGGTTAGACAACACAAGGAGTAGGCCCTTAAGGATTTACAAGGCATTATAAACACCTCACCTCAGAGATATAAGAGTGACAGCTATAAATCTTTCAAAAAAGAGGAACACAGGGTCAGCACAGTCAGGAGAGACCAAGCACTCGGTTAGCACCAACGCCTCAATTCTCTGCTTACCATGGCATCACATAGACACGTGAAAAGTGTAAGAAGGAACATCATGAACTTCCAGGTGATTAATTGAACAGTGATAATGACGAAGGTCTATATCACAAAGAAGCTGGGAGGAAGGATACTTAACTGGAGACAAACAACAGGACTATTTGCAACGATGACGAGGGCCTAATTCACAAAGACTTTCAGCGAATAAGGATACTCAACTGTATACAACATATGAATCCAGTCCAGAGAGAGTGGAATGGTAAATTCTGTAGCCAGTGAAATAATTGATATACTTGCTATATGATCCAAGACCAAACTATTCATCACTCGAGGGAGTGAATATAATAATTAGCATATATAAACCATTATATAGCCCTGGTAACAGCTGTCTCCTTTCCTGCATTGCATTGCTGCAATTTCCAGGTAATAGCTGCTTTACACTGCTTTACACATTGCCAACGCTAAAAAAATTGCTATCAATGGAGTGCATGTATATTGTCCAATTATAACAGTCTGAATCAGCATAACCAAGCGGCACAGATT
>NW_028234437.1:3331413-3333913 GCF_977035675.1 Penaeus japonicus
TATATATATGCATATGTATATATATGTATATGTATATATATATATATATATATATATATATATATGTGTGTGTATATAACACACACACAAACAAACAAACACACACACAGCTCCATTTTACATACCTTTGAGAGAACGAATGCATACAAAGTGTTGTTGTTTTCCTCTTAGTTGCAATTAGCAAATACATCGCTGTATAAAATTATCTGCGGTGTTTATAGCATATTCTCCGAAGCCGAGAACGTGTTTGGAAAACGGAATTGAAGTGAATCGAAGAGAATAGCAATTGCAAGAACTTGCAAGAAGGTCAAAGTTGCAATTTCTTTGGATACAGGCAGTTTTCGAGAGCCTCGAATCGGTCAGGGGGTCAAGGGCACATACCCCAAGTCAAGCCTGCGGGGTGGTAGCGGTATTGTGTATCATTCATGTGATATATTTATCGCTTCGTAAGTTAGTTTCTTGATTTACTTCATTTATGTTCTTTTTTTCCTGTTTGTTTTGATTTTTTAATTCTCCTATCTTCATGATTTACTTTGATCATAGTAGTTTTCACGATGATTTACTTCATTTATGTTCTTTTTTTCTGTTTGTTTTGATTTTTTAATTCTCCAATCTTCATGATTTACTTTGATCATGGTAGTTTTCACGATGATTACGGGAAAGCCAAGTGGAAATCACGAAGTTGGTTCAAGCCACGCGGTCTGATCATCACCAAAAATTGAAGTTCAAGCTATCAGTTCTTCCCTTGTACTCTCCGAACAAGGTAAAGACCCGGATAATTATGTACGTAAACACCCGAAGCACCAATCCTGAACGGGGTTTGTTCACAAGGATGAGTAAGCAGGGAAAAAAACGGCGCGTTTGAACATCTGCTTTCCGTTCAGTGACGCAAGCAAACATAAATTATTTCTTCTCGACCTTATTTGCTTACGTTGTTTACTTTGGTTGTTGTTGTTTTCGTCTTTTCTGTAGGGGATGCCTATTTTTTTTTAAAGATTTATAGGCTCTATTTCTATAATAAGTGAATTTCACATATCAGTTAGCATAAAAAGGACGTTGTATTCGACAGGATCGCTACACTGACACACAAGCACGCGTTATCTGCAAACAATAAATCAGGCAGAAGGAGAGATAGCATAATTGCAAGGGCGCTGCACGTATGCTTACTGTAGTGTGATCCAGAATATTAAGGCAGAGTGAGCTTACGCATTCACAACGAACAACTACTTTATATGCAGTGATTGTTCTTGACCGACTTGGTTTAATCAAGTCATTGAATTAAAAAAAAATCATGTAAGTAAATTAATTATAACATCATTTACACCAGTTGAAAAGTATTCTATTTGATAACGTAGGCTAGAATAATCATAAATATAATCATAATAATCATTTGCAAGCATTTCCCGCCATTTCGTTCGCCGTGAGTCAATTGGAAGGTGACTCGCGGTGAGATGTAAACATTGGGAATGGCTTCGAAGCTTCGTTCAACAGCGGAAACATTTTTCAGGCTTTTGAAAAGAAGCCTGGTAATGTATATGCAGCTACATATGTATTTAAGCTTTATATTGATACCTCAATGAATGAAAGCTTTATGCGAAACACCGGAATATTACAAGTTAGATTCAGGACACACTGCTGAACGCATATAATAGACGTGCATTGTCAGATAGTGCTGCCAAAGTGTATTAACTTCTTATTAATTCTTCAGAAGTGTGGGGATGACTTCTGCACTGTTCCTAGCAAACACTATACTTAAGCAATACGCACTTGAACTTATCAAAGAGCATCTTGAAATCTATACTGACGGATCCTTAGTCAGAGAGCAGACCAAGGTGCGCTCGTGTTATGTATAAAAATACTGTATTTTTCAGCACCAGGATTGAAAGAAGGTTCATGGCCGGGCTAACACGAAGCAACCCGGATTGGCAGGACTATTCACAGCCCTTGAATTCCTACAAAATCCAGGTTTAGGAATAATTTACTCGGACACAGAGCACTCTTTAGGATCTGAACAGCCGACACAGTAGTCGAAAATACTGTAAATTATATCAGAAATTTTAATTTTTAGTGGAACCCATCGCTTGTTGGAATCCCTAAGTATACATGCTGGTATATGATATAGAAAATATGGATATAGACCTTGAACTGCCTGGAGGTTTTAACATAAAACCTTATTACCGGTGCTCGCTAGATGATTTGATATATAGTTCATATGAGGCAGATCAAGACAATATGGTTTACCTATATTATACTATATTTGAATGGATATCATATCATGGTCACGTGCCAAATGTAAATGATTTTCTGCATCTTATATTCATATCAAAACCATATATTTTTGTTCAGGATATATACCATTTCAGGCATCGTTATCGGAAACACTGAAATCGGAAATCTATTTCTTCACTAATTTTGTTCCAGTGAGTCTCTTAAGTAACCTACACTCACTATGAGAGTCGCACCTAAATATGAAAATTTTCCTTCTCACTGTCACATGATT
>NW_028234437.1:3338913-3341413 GCF_977035675.1 Penaeus japonicus
TTTCACAATGATCAGCTTTGTTAATTAAGTATGACTTATACCTCTCCCTTTGTCAAGTCTTGTTATTACAATAATTTGAAGATTAATGGTGATTCGTTCAGAAAGAACAGAGGAACATGAATTATTTCGGCCTTGTTGGATGTGAATATTGTTGGCTAGGGTAGAGATTTTTCTGCAAACGGAACAAAATGTATCTTGATATATACTGTAACTCTTATGCAGGTGACATATTCTCTCAAATTTAGCCAAAGAAACTACCAAATCCCAACTTCTTAAGTCGTAAACCAAAGTCCAAACCACGTGATACAGATTCCTTTTCTTTCTCTATCAAAACTGTTTTGAAAATTACTTTGTTTGTGTCAATTATACTTTTAAGATCTATGTCTAAGTTTTTAAGTTTACGATAGTGGATGGCTTCGACCTTAATTAACCTTATTTCCACACTCCGGTTGATCAACGGAGCCAGGCATTTCCAATCAGAGGGTAAACCTGTGATTTCAGATCAGACACCAGAATGTACTTGAGTCTTGTGAGCTTCTTGTTTTGTCGTTTGATCTTACGGTCAAGGAGTGTCAGTAGCCATGATCTTTAATTATTGGAAAAAAGGTATTGTCTTTCATAAGGCATATATAAATATATATATATATATTTTTTTTTAATTGGGTTCATATAATTTACAATAGAAATTCAGAAATTTTATGTCAAACCCCAGTTTCTAACTTTCTAAAGAGTTCTTCTCAACATGTCGGTAGGTCTTTAGCGTTGGTTATCCCTATATCTTATTAATAGCAACAGTTATAGATTTACCTGGAGGGATTCTTAATCATACGATACAGAGATGGAAATAAAAATGTTCATCCCATCACTTTCTTTTAAGCTATCAATCTATCTGTCTGTCTATCTAAACACAACACACACGCGCGCACGCAGACATAGATAGATATGTACATGTATATTATGGCACTTTACCTATATCATAACATGTTCAAGACAATGTATAAGCGACTTAGTACAGGTACCCGAGGAACCTCCAATTCTTCAGCGTTTCTGTTCAGTTTCCCCGCGTTCTCTCCCCCCCCCCCCCAATGCCGTCCCTTCGAACGCACCGAACGTACGTATATTCCAGTATACCAAGTACCTTGTAGTTCAGAAGTCCAGATCATTTCAGTGAGGTTTGAGAACTAATTTTCACTCGAACCAAAAGGTCCCGTGTTTGCTTTCAGCTATTTCAAGCTGACTCATCTGAGTATTGTTATTAAGGTAGCTGATCGGCTGTTACGTGTCTCCTTAGCCCACGTGATTGCAACCTCCGACGTTCTTGATGTCAGCATTTCTTCCTCCGGTGCAGCATGCTGTTCGTTCCGCTGTTCCACGCCCAGGAAGAAGCACGGCACACGCCAGCAATCATACCCGACTCCCTCTTGCCCACAATTGTTTGCCTCTTACACGAAGCGACCGCATCTTCACACGACGGCGTTTTCAAAGCCATTTAATAGCCGACCTGCGCTAATGTTCCTATTTACGCGGATTATATGTTCCCTCTCTCCCCCCACGCATGCACGATATACCTCTGTCATTGCAGCAGTACTCTGGGTTAGCTGTCTTTGCCAGTGCTAGTTTGCACAAAGTTGCCCCCTCCCCCATTTTTCTTGGAGGCAGGGGTTGTGTTGCACTTTACCTAAATCATGTCTTTGGCTTGTACATGTTATCGATGTTATGTTAGGTCAGTTCGGCTATTCAGTATCTGCTTGAAAAAACAGTTTCGGTGAACTCCCCGACCTGATTAAAGAATTTGAAATTCCTTCAGCCCGGCGACTTTCGTTCGTTACCGCCACTCGAGCACCAATGCAAGTTTTGTCATTGTTATCATCCTTTTTTTTTTTTTTTTGTCCGTCAAAGACAGTCCCACCATCCCATATTGTCATTGAGTAATACTTGGAGTAAGTTAGCGCAGAGTTACGTTAGCGAGCCCTTACACACCTCCATCAATTACAGTGTAAAGTAGTCACGCCAGACCCCGTGTTTTTGCTTATGTGGGTCATTTAAATCATCCTCTTACGCCCGAGCGAGAATTTCAATTAACAGCTTCTCCGCCGGACCTTTAGGCAAACCTATTACACACACACACACACACACATACACACACACACACACACACACACACATACATACATCATGGGGCGTTATAAACAATGTAGATCCAGAGGATTTTGTCCTTCCATTCATCCCTACATGTCAAGCTAAGATCTATTCAGATATTATTTTTTCTGGTCAGTATGCGAATGGCAATGTAAGGACTTTTTAAAGGTTTGGATTTCATTAATGGTATACTATTGCAAGTCCCCCTCTAGAGCCGTTGTTTGGACGCCATTTTGAAAAATAAGTATCAGACGAATTAAAGAAATCACGTTTCGCTATATCCTTTCCTGCTCGACTGCAGCGTGCTTATAGTTCGATCTCTTTGTATAGGAAACACGAAAAAAAAATCTTGCAACTTGTG
>NW_028234437.1:3367218-3369718 GCF_977035675.1 Penaeus japonicus
AAAAAAAAAAAAAAAAAAAAAAAAAAAAAAAAAAAATCGGATAGTGGGGGAGAAACGCTTCACACTCTGCAAGACAGCATGGTGAGGGAGAGGGCTGAACTTACTGACGCCCAGGAACACAAAACTTTGGGAGAATTTACAGTAGTCGGAGAGGAGGTTCACGATCTGCGAGACAGTCCAGTGATAGAGAAGGCTAAATATAGCAACGCCAAGGAACTTATTGATATGGAGTATACAGTAGTCGGAGAAGGGGTTGGCACTCCTGGATCGACGGATGCAGAAAAGGGAGGGGCGAGCACAAGGTAACACGCCCGCACACAATCTGGGTAATTAGGCTAAAGGTAGCCTGGACATTCAACTGTTACGTAGCATATTAAAAGGGTTCCGTAACTGTTGGACCGATTGACCCAGATAGAAAAAGGAGACCTGTTGACAGATACACTGTCAACCAGAGCATTGTTGCTTCTAAGACAAGTAAGCCTTCGAAGTGTGCTGGTAAATCTGGGAGCAGATGTAGTGAGGATAGTACTGTACATGACATCAAAGGAGCCACAACTGATGAAGATACTGAGAAGGGCCTGCTGTCCAAGAAAGGAAGAAAGAAATCATTGCAACAGAGTTCTAGCCTGGCTTACTGTGGGTGGACACGACTTGGGAGGCCTTACAGAGCTGTTTGACTTATGGAATCAATTACAGCCTTCACCTGCAACTTCGATAGGCTACAAAGCTTGATGATACCAGGTTGGATGATGGAACATTTTCAAACTAACCGAGGAGAAAAGGAAGCTATACTACATCTCAGGGAGTTCTTGCAAAATAAGGTAGATTACTTAAATAAGAAAAAGATCATGTTTGCCTTAACATCTCATAAGAATAAGGGCAAGAAAACCCAAGGGATATTCAATGGACCTCGGGGTCTATAAGTGAAATTAGAAGGCATAGTCCATTAAATAAATTTGCCTCATAAATCAAGCAAGACCAACATTGCGCTCAAGACTCGTCTGGAAGGTGATACACAACTATGAGTATGCTTTGAGAAGGATATACATGATCCCCTTAACAAGGGCCTCGCGGAGGCAGTTCTGGACGCAACAAGACATATGAAGAACTATTGACATGTGCCATATCATCCTGTTTCGATTTTAACGGGTAGGAAATTTAAGAGTAGCCTTAGTTTGTGAGGCCACAATTGATGGAGTAGCGTTAAATCAGAAAGTCAAATAAGTCCCAGCTATGGTGAACGATCTGTTTGGTATCTTTACCCTTTAGGAAGGGATCTATCGGTAGGGCCACCACTATTGATGCCATGTTTCCGCCAAGTGGCAGCTAGGAATCAGGATGTATCTCAGTACACGTCCAGCAACCGATCAAATGACAGTACATCCCTTTGGAGGGATCTGGAGCACTGCCTGTGCTTCCCTTGGAATGCACAAAATCCCTGATGAAGTTGGGGCCAATCTTCGGCTATCGCCAAAAGAAAATTGATGTTGATGACTTGCTCCTGTCAGAGTACCCTGAAGCACAAGCTATTCACCATGCTGTTGATTTGAAGAATGCAGAAGCACATGCTATTCATCATGCTGTTGACTTGAAGAACGCGCCTTTCACCAAAGAAAACTTAATGTTGATGACTTACTCCTGTCAGCTATCGCCAAAGGAAATTTTAATGTTGATGACTTGCTCCTGTCGGAGTTGAATTAAAGAACACAGAAGCACAATCTATTCGCCATGCCATTGATTTAAAGAACTCAGAAGTACATGCCAGTCATCATGCTGTTGAATTAAAGAACACAGAAGCACAAGCTATTCGCCATGCTGTCGATTTAGAGAGCACACTGAAGTATGGTGGCTTCAGGCTAACAAAGTGAATGTCCTGCGGAAGTCCTATGATATATACCGGCTTGTGAGAGGAGTGTCCAGATGAAGAAGGCTTAACTCCAGAAAATAGGAAAAATTGGAAGGGATGGATGGGTGAATTGGCAGTACTAGAAAGCTTTCAAGTACCATGGAACATAGCAGCAGCCTGTCCCAACAAGGCATATCGAGCACAACTACACGAGAAAATTCCAGTCGACAAATTGCTTGAACACTACTCTTCACAGTATGAGCTGCAGCGTGTGCCGGTTTAGTTTATGAAATTGTTAGATGGATTACAAAAGGACAGTCCACAGTGCAAGAGATAAGGCAGCTTAATGATGAACTCTATGCATTACTAAAAGGGAAATTAGTAAAAGGTAGCAAGCTCTACAGGCTTGAACCTAAACTTAATACAGATGGGTTATTGCGAGACGGAGGAAGAAGGATCCACCTTGATAAAAAATACAGGCGCCCATCCTTATCATTCTGCCAAAAGGACTTAACACGCGACAAAATTAATAGTACAGAATAAACATGTGTTCTTATTCAGGTAGAGAACATACCCCTACAGAAATTCACCGGAGATACTGCTTCGTGGCTTGCAGAATAAAATAGATAGAGTGCTGAAGAAATATTTTGTGGA
>NW_028234437.1:3389718-3397218 GCF_977035675.1 Penaeus japonicus
GTTTCCTCTCTCACCGACCCTTCAGGCTGCGGATTCAACCGGACATTATCAACAATTACTGCCCGGTAAATTTCTCTTACTCGCTCCCATAACGCGATAACTTTTAATGGCAGCGATATATCCAGTATAACTAGGCGATTTTGTCACTTGAAAACACTGAGGAGAAAGCTTAGAAACTTGTTAGGACGACGAGAAAAGTTTTGAATTTACGCTCTTGGCCCGAGATGTTGTCAGGCTCGTGTTCGAGGCTTCAACCGCGACTATTCGAAACAGAAGCCTCGACTTAACACACGTTCCAAGTGCCCTTTGTCTGCATTGTTGTGGCGACACCCTCTGAAAACAAGCTGGTCCGCCGAGCTACTTAATTAATGAATACCTGAGGCAGACGAGTGGGTCTACTAAAATCTTGAATTATCGTGCACTTGTCAGATGCCTTTAACCAAGCGTCATGTTTTCTTTTGCGCGTTGGAAAGTTATCGTACACTTTGATGATTTTGTTGGCAATTTATGGCACCATTCAAAGAACTATTAGATAGGTACCTGTTTCGTCACAGCATAACTTTTAAGTGAATGTTTGACACTTAGATAAAACGATTAAACGTAACAGGAAGAGGAAAAAAGAAAGAAAGGGCAAAAGGAAACAATACAAGAAAATAAAACTAAAAGTGTCGTAAGATATCCCGAAAAGTACCTGTGATTTAAGGCCACTCAATAAAACCTCTAAAAGCAAACAGACAAATGGCAACGAAAAGTCAACGGAGAACAGAAGTGGATAAATGACTTTTGGCAAGAGTTTTATCGCGCCGGAGTAGAGCGGGTGTCACGCCTGAGCGAGGTTGCACGAGAAGCCAGAACCCCCCGAGGAACGGCAAGAAAACCCACACCGCTGCCACATTCGCGAAGCTCAGGCATCTCCGTGTCGTCATAACCTCTCCTCTTTCCTCTTTTTTCTTCTTTCTTATTTTTCTTCTTCCTCTGCTATTTCCTTTCCTTCTATGTTTCCCCCCCTCTTTTAATGGAGATGGAAATAAGTCCTAAGACTATCGAATTCCTCCGGTGAGAGTCGTTTTTAGCTCGTCCCTCAAGAGGGAGAGAGAGACAGAGACAGACAGAGAGAGTGAGAGAGAGACAGAGACAGGGACAGGGACGGAGACGGAGACAGAAACAGAGACATAGAGAGACAGACAGACAGAGAGACAAAGAGACAGACAGAGAGAGAGAGAAAGATGATAGACAGAGAGAGAGAGAGAAAGATGATAGACAGAGAGAGAGAGAGAAAGATTAGAGAGAGAGAGAGACAGAAACAGAGAGAGAGAAGAGAAGAGCGAAATCCTCTCCAAAAACCCCAAAGGACGAAGGGACGGTACTGTCTTCACCAAGCCATGAGGGGCGGAAGAAGGGAGGTCGTGAGAGCAGAATAAATTCCATTCTCAGGGAAGGAAAAGTGCCGCTCGACGCCGCGAAGAGAGCTTAACGAGAGATCTTTTCTTCGGGTCTTCAAGGAGAGAGAAATAAAAGGGGAGGTGAGAGAAAGGCTGAGAAAGAGAGGGATCGAGAGGATAGAAAGAACGCATAGAAAGAGGCTGAGAAAGATTTTTTTTTTCCGATTACGGATCACCTCGAGATATTAAGAGAAAGGAATGAGGAGGTGAGAGAGAGAGAGAGAGAGAGAGAGGGGAAGAAAGAGAGAATAAAGAATGAATCATACTATCACCACGAGGTATTGAGAGGAAAGAAAGACGTGAGAAAGAGCGAGAAAAAAACAACAAATGACAAATAAAGAGTGATTTATTCTTGCCACTTGTCATGAAGAGTTTATGGCAGATGAAGGAACAGAAGAGGGGGGAGAGAAAGAGTGAGAGAAAAAAGAGTAAAAAGACGGAACAAATAAACAGACAGACGCGAAAGAAGACGGATTTCCCACTACAGTAATTATGATCATGCCGGTCTTATTTTGATTCCCCCCCCCAAAAAAAAAAAAAAAAATAAAAAATAATAATAATAATAATAAATAAATAAATAAAAACTTGGTCGGGACGTTTACCAAGGACCTAAAACAAGGTCTTTCTCCCATCCTTACAAGTGGGAGCGAGCGTCGGCCGACAGAGTGTAACCGGCGACTGGTTGGTCGGAGCTTTTGATGGTAGAAACACTAGCTGAAATGACACGTAAAATGCATTAGGGAAATTGTTTTCGGTTGCAAGTCGATTGCAGGTGGAACTTTTTTTTTCAAATATGTTTTTAAACGATGAAAAATAGATTAAATGTTCTTATAGATATCTAGAGAAGGGGAACGGATAGTGAAAAGTGCAAGTAGGAAAGAAGAAAATCATATGGATAATATATACGAACTGAAGGGACAGATAAGTAGGTAAAGCCAGAAGAGAGAAAGAGGGAGAGAAGGCAGTAAAAAAAGATTACTAGAAGAAAGGAAGAATACTGAGAAAGAGAGAGAGAGAGAGAGAGAGAGGATAGGCGAGTAAGAGTTGATGATAATGAAAAAAAAAGAACAAAAAATACCAAACAGTTAAAAAAAAAACATCTAAATTTCCCCGGATGTGTCAAGGCTCTCTCTCTCTCTATTTTTTTCTCTTTTTTTCTAACACAAACACTCGCGAAAGGAATGAGAGAAAGAGCTTTGGAATGAGAACAGAACGAGACTGCCAGGGGAAGTAAGATGAAAAGGCAAAATTAATTTCAAGACATGTAAGAGTTCGTTGGAAATTACCTTCAGTGAAAGCCAACGCCGGTTTGCTGATTTACCGGGAAGAGCGGGATGGAGGGGAGGGGGGGGGGGTTGTGTATATGTATATAGATGTATGTGTATAGATATGTGTGTATAGGTAGATAAATAGATATGAGAGAGAGAGAAAGAAAGAGAGAGAGTGAGAGAGAGAGATAAATATATGTATATATGTGTGTATATGTCTATATATGTGTGTATATGTCTATATATAATATATATGTATATATATATATATATATATATATATATATATGTATGTATATATATATATATATGTGTGTGTGTGTGTGTGTGTGTGTGTGTATGTGTGTGTATGTGAGAGTATATATATATATATATATATATATATATACATATATATATATATATACATATATATACATATACATATACATACACATATATAAAGACAGACAGACAGGCCGACAAACAGACAGAGCGAGAAAGAAAGAAAAAAGAAAGAGAGAAACCGAGAGGATTAGAGAAGAGCGCCGCGTACAGGTGCACGATCCCAGGTAAGGAAGCGAGTGCCAAAAGCGAAAGCCACCTCACACGTGCCGCTCGGATGCCACTCTCGGCACAGGATCCTTTTATACAATGATCATTAGCCACGGGTTTGATCGCTAATCTCCGATTGAATTAAGAAAGGGAATAAGTAGAAACAGAATGATGAAAGCCCCTCCGTAGGTAGGCAGATCATGAATTCGGTTCCTGTTCTGTGCAAATGGCGCGCTTTTAAGATCATTTTCGAGATAAGAATACAGAGATGCCTCGGTGTGGGCATCGTGCCGCCTTAACAAGAATGCCGTATTCAGCATGGCTCAGTAACTGTCTCTGCTGACGGATGACTGAGCTAGCTTAAGAGTGCTAACGCATTCCTAGGCTCTATTGTGATGCTTTTTCTACTCTGTTTGTGATGTTTTTATTTATACTGTTTTTATTTCTACTCTGTTGTGATGCTTGAGTTGAGATGCTTAGGAATATTTATATTAATATTTCTGCGGAGTATTAGGAGTATTTACATTTATGGATATTATTGATTCCCTTAGGTATTAAGAGTGTATATAGTATATATGGTTATACATTATTCTAATGAGGTATTATGCATACATACAATATACATTGATATTTATCACTGCACTTTGGTGTCAGAAGTATATGCAATAGACATTAGTGCACGCAGATATGCAAATGCACAGAAACTGGTACATAAACACATTTTACAGGTAATTACAACCTCACCCAGGTAGAAGAATCGGGGGAAAAGGGGAAAGGGGGGGAGGGGGATAGTAAATTAAGCACAGTTTATTAATTGCAGAGATTACACCAACTGCGCGTATAGCACAAAATTACGAACTTCCTGTAGGACTAACCTATATAATGACACCCCGAGAAAAACGGGTCCAAGTCCTTTGGGTAAACATAGCACATAACTGTTCTTTTTTTTAGATAATGGATGACTTTTTAGAGTGTTTATCGATGACGTTGGTACTAATACCGGCATGACCGTGTTTACGTAACGACGCATTTAAGTAATGTGATATCATGGGGATTTCATGGTTTGGTAGTTAAGTCTTAATTTATCTTTATTTTGCTCTCTCTATTCATTCCTTGATTTTAGCTTCAGTGAGCTTCAGCATATTTTAATCTTTGTGTACTCGCAATGCACATAAATCAGAAGTAAATATGTTTTTGAGTGTATGTCTTTATGCTTGTCTTCGAGTTTTGTTTAACCTTATTTTCCACACAAGGGTCATGATGTACATAATAGCCCTATGTACATCATCATGCCCTGTACATATCAACGCACACCATGTACACCTCAAACACGCTTCAAATATAACCGCTCACAATCGAGCACATACCAACAAAACACCAACTCGAACGCCAATCCCTTCAACACCAATAAATACCACGCATCTACCAACCCCCCCACCCCACCCCACTACACCCCCACCCACCAACCCACCCACCCGTCGCAGTCACCACATACAACCGTGCACACATGCCGCCAAAGCACCTCTCCCGAATACTCTTCCTTCAGCCTCAATGAACGTACACGCCATGTGCCAATGTACAGTGGCACTGCATCCCATCCCCATCGCGCTGTGCCCGTGCAAGCCGTCGCCAACAGAATCGATGCAAGTGTTATAGTTGGCAGGATCGAGACGCCTCCGGGAGAAGCGGACACTTAAACCGAGTCTTATCGTGGGCTTTTCTGCGCTGGTGTTCTTCGTCTTTCTGTCTCGCCTCGGTCTTCTCTCTTAAGTCTTTGTTTCTCTTTTTTCTTTTCTTGTCTTTCTTTTGTCTTCGTATTTATTTTTTCTTTCTCCTCTTTCTTCACTTCTTTTTTTTTTTTCTCTGGTGTTCTTCGTCTTTCTGTCTCGCCTCGGTCTTCTCTCTTAAGTCTCTGTTCTGTTTTCTTTTCTTGTGTTTCTTTTGTCTTCGTATTTATTTTTTCTTTTCTCCTCTTTCTTCACTTTCTGCGCTGGTGTTCTTCGTCTTTCTGTCTCGCCTCGGTCTTCTCTCTTAAGTCTCTGTTCTGTTTTCTTTTCTTCTCTTTCTTTTGTCTTCGTATTTAGCTTTTCTCTCTCCTCTTTCTTCACTTCTTTTTTTTTCTCTGGTGTTCTTCGTCTTTCTGTCTCGCCTCGGTCTTCTCTCTTAAGTCTCTGTTCTTCTTTTCTTTTCTTCTCTTTCTTTTTGTCTTCGTATTTATTTTTTCTTTCTCCTCTTTCTTCACTTCTTTTTTCTCTGGTCTTCGTCTTTCTGTCTCGCCTCGGTCTTCTCTCTCTTAAGTCTCTGTTCTGTTTTCTTTTCTTGTCTTTCTTTTGTCTTCGTATTTATTTTTTTCTTTTCTCCTCTTTCTTCACTTTTCTTCTCTGGTCTTCGTCTTTCTGTCTCGCTTCGGTCTTCTCTCTTAAGTCTCTGTTCTGTTTTCTTTTCTTGTCTTTCTTTTGTCTTCGTATTTATTTTCTCCTCTTTCTTCACTTTTCTTCTCTGGTCTTCGTCTTTCTGTCTCGCTTCGGTCTTCTCTCTTAAGTCTCTGTTCTGTTTTCTTTTCTTGTCTTTCTTTTGTCTTCGTATTTATTTTTTTCTTTTCTCCTCTTTCTTCACTTTTCTTCTCTGGTCTTCGTCTTTCTGTCTCGCCTCGGTCTTCTCTCTTAAGTCTCTGTTCTGTTTTCTTTTCTTGTCTTTCTTTTGTCTTCGTATTTATTTTTTTCTTTCTCTTCTTTCTTCACTTTTTTTTTTCTCTGGTGTTCTTCGTCTTTCTGTCTCGTCTCGGTCTTCTCTCTTAAGTCTCTGTTCTGTTTTCTTTTCTTGTCTTTCTTTTGGCTTCGTATATATTTTTTCTTTCTCTTCTTTCTTCACTTCTTTCTTCTCTGGTGTTCGGAGGTGTTTCTCTCTTCTTTCTTCTTTCTCTTTTTGTTATTCTTCTCTTCTTCCACTTCTTTCTTCGTCTTTCTGTCTTGCCTCGGACTCGCGAGGTGTTTCTTTCTTCTTTCTTCTTTCTCTTTTTGTTATTCTTCTCTCCTCCCACTTTTTTCTTCGTCTTCCTTTCTTGCCTCGAAATTGGGAGGTGTTTCTTACGTCTTTCTTCTTTCTTTTTTTTTTTTTTTTTGTTACTCTCCTACTTCTTTCTTCGTCTTTTTTCTCTTTCTTCTTCCTCTGTCTATTTGTAATAATTTTCCTTTTGTCTATTTGCGTTTTGGTGTTCTTCGCTTCAAGATGGCGAGGTTTTCTTCGTCTTTCTTCTTTCTTTTTTTATTGTTTTTATCTTTCTTCCTACTTCTCTTTCCATTTAAATTTATGGTAATTCTCCTCTTTCTTCACCTCCTTTTCTTCTGGTGTTCTTCGTCTTTCTGTCTTGCCTCGAAGTTGGAAGGTTTTTGTCTCTTCTTTCTTCTATCTTCTTCTATTCTGTGTCTTCCTCCTTCTCTTTCTATTCCATCTGCAGTAGTTTTTCTCCTCCTCCTCTTCCTTCTATCCTATACTTTTTGCTCTTCGTTTTTATTCAAGATTACGAAGTTTTTTTTCTTCTTCCTCTTTTTCTGTATCTTATTTCCTTTTCTTTCTATCATGGTAATTATCTCCCTTCCCTACTTCCTCTTTTGGTATCTTCTTTTTTATACGTCTTCTTGGCAAATCCACCCTCTTCAAATTCTACCTTTTCATTTACTTCTGTGCAGTGAAAGGCGAAGGGTGTGAAAGGGGTAATCCATATAGAGTTAAAGTACCACTTGTTCAAAGGTGTCACTCAAAGGCTGGTCTATTTTCTATGGTGTGTATATGTGTATATCGTATACTCAATAAGAAATTGACAACTATTAATCCATTGTTGAGGAAATTACAAACGTATGGACACCGAAAACATCACTTTTTCATGTTCTTGATTTAAGAATAGGCTCCTTATGGAAAGAATCTCCCTTTCTTTGCCAAACTGGTCCTTCAGTCTTACTAGAATCTCTCGAGGAAGAAGTTAGCTCTGTTTATAATAATCTTCTCGTACGGCCATATTTCCTTCTGTGTATTTGGCTTGTCTGGCGTTAGGTGTGTGGGTTAACTTTTTGCTTTCTTTTTTTTTTTCTTTCTTTTTTAGGTCTTGGTGTATGTTTTTTTGTTTGTTTGTTGAAAAGGTTGTTTGTTTGTTTGTTTGTTTTGTTCGCAAGTGCACAATATATGTCTGCTTTGTCAATAGTGTTAATCGTATTTGTGTCTTGGCATATTTTTCTATGCCCGAGCCAGCTGATAAATCG
>NW_028234437.1:3424718-3427218 GCF_977035675.1 Penaeus japonicus
TGATTATAATCAAATAAGCTTGCACACAGATTCCTCTAATGAAAGACCTACGAAACAAACTAACTGCGTCTTTGGAAGAGGCGACCAACAAGGGAACGACCAGCCAGTCATTCGCAAAGGCTACAGCTATGGCTACCTTCCTTACGACCCGCTAAGGACACCCTGGTTGTGCTAGGTTATTCACGTCAGCATCAAACCCTCCCGCTTCGGCAGAATGTTGTACGCACCGACGCAGGAATGTTTTCGTTGGCTCCACAGTCATGTATTGCTGCTTGACGTCAAAGTGTTTGATATCCGCCTTCAGAATCGGAAGCACGAGTAATAGCCATCCTGAAGGTGTTATACTTCAACTTGAAGTTAAGGGTCAGTTAACAGCTTTATGGTTGTTGGAACGATGTTACTGCTGCTGTCAGAACTACTGATGGCTGACTCACAGACGTCTCTGACTCTTAGTGACTGCATCGCTATGCCGACGGTGCCCCAAACTGTGTAAACATAATCCTGGGGAGAGCGACCATCTCAGTAGAATCAGCAGTGTGTGAATATGTCGGCGGTTCAAAGGGACTTTTGGATGCACGGGCGGCGAGGATGGGGGGGGGGGTGACTAAGTGAGTTAAAGACATGAAAAGAGGGAGTCGCGGAGAGAGAGAGGAAGAGAGAGACAGCCAGAGACAGACAAACGGAGAGAGAGAGAGAGAGAGAGAGAGAGAGAGAGAGAGAGAAAGAAAGAGAGAGAATGATAGAAAGAATGAGAGAGAGAGAGAGAGTATACGAAAGAAACAGAAATGAAGAGAGCCAGATAGAGGGGAAGGCAGACCGATAGATTGTGGGCAAGGATTGAGAGGAATACAGCAAAGCTAACACAAGCTCTCCCGGGGTTTTAGCGTGTACTCCTATTGTTCAGAGAAAACGCGAATTGCTATACATGTGGTACAGGATGGTAGCTAGGCTCATCCTACAATGGATTCCTGTAGCCGTAAGCATATTCTTGTGACTGAAAGCATATGAAACAGTTGCTATACGCATTGGAATTTCAACATTATTTTTTCACTATTTATACTGTGATAGTTTAGAACATTAGTCTGGCAGTATTCTGACATCTGAGACTGAAGTTCTTTCGGATTATTTCTGAAATTGTTAATGCATAATGTTTTTTGTTAAATATATAAACCAAGACGGCCATTGCTGTATTCTATTTGGTAAAGATCCTGCTGGCACATTTATCAGCAATGCATCATAAATTAAAAACATTTACTAAAATAACTAGCCTGTAAAATAGTGTAGGGTTAAGACTTCTTTCTTTTAACTAATACGGGTATTTGTCACATCAAATACAATTCTACGAATTCAAAAACAACAATATTCTCTTCTGCAGAAACCCAGCGTATTGAAACCTACGAAATATGCCATAAGCTCAAGTATTTGTTCATCAGTACAATTATACCAGAGTTGTAAAGTTAGATGTCTGCCTGACAAAACAAACAACCATCGATGACAAGAAAAGAAAAGAGAAAGAGAGAGGGAGAGAGGGAGAGGGAGAATTAGGGAGAGAGAGAGAGAGAGTTAGGGAGAGAGAAAGAGAGAGAGAGAGAGAGAGAGAAATGAAAAAAGAGAGAATGCAATCAAGGTCTGCGCCAACACTTGGAGGAGAGCAACACGACCTGAGATAATGGTGGTGTGTCGTACTACTTACTACTTACGACCACTTACTCCTCTTGCATTCCTTCTTGCTGACCCTTCCTCCTCTCCTCCTCCTCCTCTATCCTCTTCTTTAACTACTCTTCCTCTCTTCGTCATGATTCTCTTTCCCCTCCTCTCTCTCTCCCTACTTCCTCCTTCTCCTCTTCACCCTCCCCTCCTCTCCTCGTCCTTCTTCTTTTTCTTCTTCATCTTCCCCTCTTCCCTATCATCATCATCATATCACATCATCATCATCATCTACATCATTATCATCATCATCATATTCTTCCCTTCTCCTCCCACTCTTCTCCCTCCTCGTCCTTCTCCCTCCTCCCTTCTCCTCATCTCCATTATCCTCCTCATCCCCCATCATCCTCATCCTCTTCCTCCTCCCTCATCCTCATCCTCTTCCTTTTTTGCAAAAAAATAAAAAAAATAAAAAATAAAAAAGCTCGTGAACACTCATACTAAGTTCTTCATCACTTACGCCAAGCTCTAGAAAACTCATACTAAAGATCTAGAACACTTATCCTAAGCTCTGTTTGATTTATATGTAGGATCATTGACTTTAGGATTAATTCTGATTAATGTATCTCTTTGGCTACTTCTTGGTTTAGCGGGAGATGGAAGAGTGACTTCTTAGGATTATAATATCTGATGAAGCACTTCATTCATTGGCTTATTTTCAAAAACCATTTCGAAAAAGTATGTGATAGAGGCGATTCAGATAAAAAGGCGGTGGGAGGGAGGGAGGGAGAGTGTGAGAGAGAGGAGGGAGGGAGGGAGGGAGGGAGAGATATAGATAGAGAGAGAGTGAGAA
>NW_028234437.1:3442218-3447218 GCF_977035675.1 Penaeus japonicus
GTATGTATGTATTTATCTATCTATCTATCTATCTATCTGTCTGTTTGTCTGTCTATCTATCTATCTATATCTCTATCTATCTATCTATCTATCTATCTATCTATCTATATGTTTGTCCGTCTCTCAGAATGACACAGAGATGGAAACAGATGGAAACATACATAAGCTTTTGTCAAGTTATGACAGTTCATCTCAACCCCGACGCGGGTAATGCCAAGACCCTATAACAAATATACGTTACTGGACATTTCTCTAGATTATTGCTACTAAGGCTATGTTGCAATGATAGAACAAAAACTATAAATCATCTTACCGTGACGATTAAAGTTATTTCAGTCAAGGAAACACCAACCACAGAGTGCATAACCCAGAATTTAAGATCTTCTTTGCAAAGACCCACTGACAACCACAACATACTGGGTCTCCATGGGTTGATATGCTATGTCGATGGGTTCTCAACTTGAAGACTGGGAATTACTTTACCAGGAGCCGTTGAACAAGAGCGAAAGGATAAGGTAGCCGTGGTGGGGGAGGGGGGGGGGGGGGAAAGGTAACCGCAGGGTGTGTGTGGCGCATAACAGGCTACAGGCTACAGGCTACAGGCTTCAGGCTACAGGCTTCAGGCTACAGGCTACAGGCTACAGGCTATTCAGTGATCAGAGAAGGAGCTGCGACTCGGTTTAGACAAAAGATTATTTTTTGGCAACCTGGTTCACATGATGACACTTGTCTCCACCAGAGCGAAGGCCAGGCGGGCACCTGGGTATGTCAGGTGCCGAGAGTGCCAGCCTCCGGTGTGCCACTGGTGTGAGAGGGAAGTGGGGGAAGCGGGGGGGGGGGATGCTGCGATAACTTTGTCTCTGGTTATCTGCTTATGTTGGCCCTGCTTCTGCTGCTCATGCCATAGCTACTTAAGCTATAAGCGTGTCTGTGTGACTGTGAAGGTGAAGAGTTCCTTGAGAAGTTATTTGTTTACGTTTTATCTATATTTATTTTCTACATTATGTGGTTTTTGTTTATTAATCATACCTGCCATGCTTGGTAGAGTTCGAATAACTTTCTGGTAATACACAAAGAAATACAGTTGGTACGTCTTTTATTTACTAAACTTGATAGTAACACTTTTTACATGTTAGAAGATGTAAAAGACTATTATTTTCGTGCGACGTCCCGATTATTATCGAAATTCGCAAAGCATTGATGCAATTCTTGTGATACCTGATATAAAAAGGATAATCCTGAAGGTATCATTCCTCTGTAGTCACACAGTTCCTAAGATTTACACTAAGATCAAAACCCGTATCTTTCTGGACCTTTACCTGACAGTCCTCACTCTGAACTTCCGTGAAAAAAATATATATGTTTGACAAAAGAAATTCCAATTTGTCACTTTGTATGCCAGACTCAAAAAAAAAAAAAAAAAAAAAAAAAAAAAGTGCAAGACAAAAACGAAAAGCGGATATAAAAAAAAAAGAGAAAGTCTTCAAGACCCTGCAAGACCGGATAACTTTTCTTAAAACATCCCTTCCTTTTTTCTCTGGCAAGCGGTTCGCTCGAGTTAATCTCTTTATCGAAAGGAAATATGGAACCAGTTCTCTCTGCGCTAAACCCAGACCAAGGCACAGCATACCCCTCGAAAGAAAGAGGACGATAAACATAAAACAGAAGACGGTAGAGCCAATAGCCACCCTACCTAAAGTCTGTATAGTTGTCTCTGTGTCTGGGATGTGTCAGCGTATTGACTTTATCGAACGGGGGGGTGGGGTGTAGGGGGTTAGGGGGGCTGAAACACCAAAATCGAGAAAATGTGCCGAACGCGCTCGCCAGTCCATGAATCGCTGCCGTAAGATACCCCCCATGCTTCTGGCGAGCCTTTAAAGGTGCCTAGACTTTACTTCGCTTCTACTAAGGCTTAAAGATATACGACTACAGGCACATGGGAAATATTACCAGCTCTTACCCGCGCACTCATTGTCCTCTGCTGGCCCATAAGAGCCGAGAGAGATGCAACGGGAAGTGCCATAGAGAGGGGAGCTGCAGCGACCGCTAGTTTATAAAGAGATTTATACTAACGGCCGGAGATAATGACTTGTGTGTGGCACTTACCGGTTCACGAAAGTAGTCGTGTGTGGTTCTTGTGTGTGGTATTTATTGGTTTACGAAAGTAGTCATGTGCGGTTCAGTGACTGTGGTTCATTGGTTCATGAAAGTAGTCGTGTGTGGTTCTTGTGTGTGGTATTTATTGCTTTACGAAAGTAGTCATGTGCGGTTCAGTGACTTGTGGTTTATTGGTTCATGAAAGTAGTCGTGGGTGATTTACATAAGATTAATCCTTATGCTGAAACGCAGAAAATGTTATCACTTTTAAGAAATCAACTACAAGCCACTTGAGACTACCTTTACATGTAAGATAAGACTCCCATGAATTTGACTTTTCCATCGATGAACATCTATCTATCCGAACATAAAATCCGAAAACCAAGATATAACCATTCCCTTTTTATAATTTCAATTAAAACATATATTTATAAACTACACTCTATCTCCCCTGAAACAAAATATCTCTTTCGCATGACATGCAGTCCCTTTGTGACAACTCATGACAAGCGATCACACGACGTCAGATAAGATACCGAGATAAAACCATGTCAAACAAAAGTGTTTTTTTTTTTTCTTTTTTTCTTTCTTTTTTTCTTCATTCAAAGTACATGAACAGAACGCGTCTGACATCCACCAGGTAAAGGAGTGGTGTTGCGATACGAGTAGTTTTGAACATAATTGCGTGACTTCAAGGTGTGTGATTAGCGCTGACCATTATCCACGTTTTAATTAATCAAAATCATCAGTCTTGCATCTGTACCTTCATCACGACGCCATAACGAAAGGAGCAACAACATAAAATCTGTAAAAAAAAAAAAAGCCGTGCAACATGTTAAGAATATAGAATTTGTTTAAGATTACGGAAGCCAGAAGGCATATTTTGAGCTATAGTTAGGGGAGAGCAGGGGAGCTCGCCTTAATGCTTATGCTTAGAGGCTTATTTTGAGCAAGATTTGTGGCATAGTTGCAACAGTCGCCGGGCTTTGCAACTTTTACGCCATCATTAGGGTTCAAGCTGTTCAACCGTTGCACGTGATGAGTTGCGCGATATAAACATGCAAGATTATCTTCTGCAACTTGCTCTGTGCGTGTCAGGTTTCAGCGTCTGCAATTAACGTTATTATGCACGTGTGTCATACTTTCCGTTTTTCTACGGGAGTCTCTCGCTCTGTTCGCTTTTTTTTAGTCTGTAGAGGAAATGATTGCTGTTGATGTTGTTGCTTCTGTTATCATTACCATCATGTTTATCTTAATCTTCATCTTTATTACTCTCATTATTATTATTATTACTCTCATTATTATTATTATTACTCTCATTATCATTATTATTGCTTTAATTATCATTGTTATTGCTATTACCATTGGTATTAGCATTATTGATATCATTATTATAAAAAATAATATTATTATTGTTGTTATTATTATTATTATTATTATCATTATTATTTCTATTGCTAATGTAATCATTATAATTATTGCTATCATTATTGTTACTCTAATTATTGTTGTTGTTATTATTGTTGTTATCATTTTTATTATTCTTGCCACTATTAATCATCCTTATTGTTATTATCATTATCATCATTATTGCTGATATTTTTTTCATTATTGTTTTCATTATCACTATTATCATTATTACTATTATCCTTATTATCATTGTTACTGTTATCATTATCAGTAGTAGTAGTAGTAGTAATAGTATGATTATTATCATTATCATTATCATCACCATTATCACTAATGTTATCCTCATTATCTGTTAATATCATCATCATTATCATTATCATTATTGTGTTATTGTTCCTATCATCATCACTATCAATACTATTACAACTATCCCTACTATCATCATAATCATCATCAATATCAATATCACCATCACCCTCATCTCAAAACATAGCCATACACCCACCCACATCATACATACCACCCAAACGTATAAGATCTCTTACATGAATCGTTCATGTGTTATCTCGCTATCACTTACCCGCATCCACCCCCTGCCTTGCCACAGTATCCCTCAATCCACTCGTTATCTCCACTGCAAGCCACTCGCACGCTTAGCCGATGTTATATCACCCACCGGTATCTCGTACTTAGATAACATATCCCTTTCGTGTCAGCCTTGACGGGGGTCTTGTCTCTCAGTCTGGCTCTGTTGTTGTGACTGTTATGTAAGCGAGGACAAGTTGTGACCTTAATAGGGAAGTGTAAGTATGGTGGGATGACTGTTGTGTATGTGATGGGTTTATGTGTACGTGTACAAGTAGGGTTGGGGAGGGAGGGGAGGGAGGGTATTAGCAGGATAGGGTTATGTATACGTATGTATGGTTGGGTGGGGGGGGTTATTAGCAGAATAGGGGTATGTTCACGTATGTATGGTTGGGTGGGGTGGGGGTTTGGTGATTTCTATAAGCAGGATAGGTTTATATACATGTATGGTGTGGGTGGGGGGGCGTAGTGAATTTTATGAACATATACATGTAAGTAAGGTGGGGAGAAAATACGAAAAAGGATTCTGTTGATACGCCTATTTTGTGTATAATCTTTTTCTTTCTTTGTTTCTTCAAGCTTATCAACGATATTAGAATATTTTGACCCCTTGGCAATAACAGTGAGAACAGTAAGAAACCCGAGTCCTTCGATACCAACGGACCAAAAGTTCCCACGCCCATTCTAAGAGGAAGTACCTAAGTACCTCAACCTCCCCTCGCCCTCAATAGGCGCTCTTCTACGGCGTACGACATCACGAAATGGATTCGCTGCTGCCGACGCATTCAACAAGTTAAAATTCCGGAGTCGAAATTCACTTTGAGAACTTATTTCCTCGGAGGAAAGCGATCAGTCAGCTCTTAAAGGCCGCGGATTTCGGCGATTACATTATTAGATTAGGTCTGATG
>NW_028234437.1:3467218-3472218 GCF_977035675.1 Penaeus japonicus
AGGAGGAGGAGGAAGAGCCAAAGCAAAGAGCAAAAGATAACGACTAAAGAAGACGAAGAGGAAGGAGGAAAGGAAGGCAGGAGGAGGAGGAGGAGAGGAAGGAGGCCATGCTATCAAGGACGCGAGATCTTGGCACGGGCCCAAGACGGTCCTGCATCACGGGAGGGCCTTCGGTGGAAGAGGGGGCTCGGTGAAGTAGAAGGACGAGGGACTGGGGCGCGCAAAGGAGGGGCCGGCCGGGGGAGGGGGGAGGGAGAGGGGGGAGGAGGGGGAGGAGGAGGAGGGAGAGAGGGAAAAGGGAGGAAAGGAGAAGGAGGGAGTATGGGAAGGAGGGACTGGGCGGGGGGGAGGGGAGGGAGGATAGGAGGAGGAGGGACTATGGGAAGGAGGGACTGGGGCGCGGAAAGGAGGGGCCGGGCGGGGGGGAGGGGGAAAGGAGGGAGGAGGAGGGGGAGAGGGAAAAGGGAGGAAAGGAGAAAGAGGGAGTATGGAAAGGAGGGACTGGGCGGGGGGAGGGGGGGAGGAGGGAGAGAGGGAAAAGGGAGGAAAAGAGAAGGAGGGAGTATGGAAAGGAGGGACGGGGTGGGGGGAGGGAGGGAGAGAGGGAAAAGAGAGGAAAGGAGGAGGAGGGAGTATGGAAAGGAGGGACTGGGGGGGGGGGGAAGGAAGGGGGAGGAGAGAAAGGGCTTGTGGAAGGGGGCGTGGAAAGGAGAGACTGTGGGGTTTGTATTGGGAAGGGGCGCTGGAAAGGAGGGACTAGGAGGAGGAAGGGGTGAAGGAAAGAGGGGGCGTTTAAAGAAGGAACTAGGGGCGGGGGTGAAGAAAGGAGGGGTCTGGGGAAGGGGATAGGAGGGGAGCTGGGAAGTAGAGGAGGGGAGGAGGAGGGGAGGGGAGGAGGGAGAGGGAGGGGCTAGTAAGGGAGAGGGAGCCTGGAAAGGGGGGACAGGGGAGGACGGGAAGAGTAGAAAGAAGGATCTGGGGCGTGGGCGGGGTAGGGGGCGTGGGCGGAGTAGGGGGCGTGCATGGGGGGTCGGGGGGGCGTAGGAAGGGAGGTACCGGGGGCCGCGGCGGAGAGGAGGCAGCGGGGCATGGGAAACCGGAAGTACTCCGGATTGGAGAGGATGAACTATAGAGAGATGAAGTACTGGGGCGTGATAGAGGGGAGCTAATGATGCTTGGTGGACGGGAGGGGGGGGGGGGGCTGGTGCGTGTGAATGACAGGAGGTCGGGAGGTGTATGGAGAAGGAGGAAGTTGTAGGATCACCGAAGGGCAAGGAGACAGAGAGAAACGAGGGATAGCTTTCGTTCTCTCATTCTCTCTCTCTCTCTCTCTCTCTCTCTCTCTCTCTCTCTCTCTCTCTCTCTCTCTCTCTCTCTCTCTCTCTCTCTCTCTCTCTCTCTCTCTCTCTCTCTCTCTCTCTCTCTCTCTCCTCTCTCTCCTCTCTCTCTCTCTCTCTCTCTCCTCTACTATCTTCTCCTCTATCTCTATTCTCTCTCATCTCTCTCCTCCTCATCTACTCTCCTCTCCTCTCTCTCTCTCTCTTCTCTCTCTCCTCTCTCTCTCCTCTCTCTCTCTCTCTCTCTCTCTCTCATCTCTATCTCTCTCTCTCTATCTCTCTCTCTCTCCTCTCTCTCCTCTCTCTCTCTCTCTCTCTCCCCCACTCTCTCTCTCTCTCTCTCACTCTCTCTATCTATTCTCTATCTCCTCTCTCTCTCTCTCTCTCTCACTCCTCTCTCTCTCTCTCTCTCCTCCCTCTCTCTCTCTCTCCTCTCTCTCTCTCTCTCTCTCTCTCCTTCTCCCTCTCTCTCTCTCTCTCTCCTTCTCTTTCTCTCTTTCTCTCCTCTCTCTCTCCTATCTCTCTTTCTCTTTCTCTCTTTCTCTCCTATCTCTCTCTCTCTCTCTCTCTCTCTCTCTCTCTTCTCCCTCCTCCTCCCTCTTTCCCCTCTCTCTCTCTCTCTCTCTCTCTCTCTCTCTCTCTCTCTCTCTCTCTCTCTCTCTCTCTCTCTCTCTCTCTCTCTCTCTCTCTCTCTCTCTCCTCTCTCTCTTTCTCTCTGAAAAAGAAAAAAAAAATGTTCATTATTTATTCCACGTATACGATAGGCGATCGTAAGTAGTAATGGAAGGTTTAAAATGGAAATTCAGGGAAGGAAATGGACTGGTTTGCATGTGCGACCTGGAAAGGGAAAGGAGGGGGGGGCTGTAGGGCAAGAATAGGCAAGGAATATCATGCACTTTTAAGGCAAGGAATATCATGCACTTATAAGGCTAGGAATATCATGCACTTATAGGGCAAGGAATATCATGCACTTATAAGGCAAGGAATATCATGCACTTATAAGGCAAGGAATATCATGCACTTATAAGGCAAGGAATATCATGCACTTATAAGGCAAGGAATATCATGCACTTATAAGGCAAGGAATATCATGCACTTATAAGGCAAGGAATATCATGCACTTATAAGGCAAGGAATATCATGCACTTATAAGGCAAGGAATATCATGCACTTATAAGGCAAGGCATATCACGCACTTATAAGGAACATGCCAGCGGGAGGGATAACAGTTACGAAAGCAGTTAGGTGATTGTGATAGAAGTAGAAGGTTGGAGGAAGAAAGAGAGACCGAGAAGGAAGTGGAGTAAGACCTTAAGGGGAAAAGGAGTCGTGATGATGAGCCATTAGATAGAGAAGAGTGGAAGTGGCTTACCAGGAACAGCGAGTCCCTATGAACATGGGAGAAAAAAAAAGAAGAAAGAATAAAAACGAATGAAGGAAGAAGAGGAGAAGAATTCGAAGAATGAGTGGAGGAAGAAGAGGAGAAGAATTCGAAGAATGAGTGGAGGAAGAAGAGAAGAAGAATTCGAAGAATGAGTGGAGGAAGAAGAGAAGAAGAATTCGAAGAATAAGTGGAGGAAGGAGAGGAGAAGAATTCGAAGAATGAGTGGAGGAAGAAGAGAAGACGAAAAGAGGAGAGCAGGAGAAGATAAAGCACATATAATAAAAGGGACGGAGAGGATATGAGAGTACTAAAGGTAGGGTATTTGTGAAGGGCAACGGAAGCAGACGAGCAGGAAAGGAATAATGATGTTGAGGAATTTTCTTTCATAGTCGATGCACTTGAATTTGGAGACAAGACCACAGAAGTATAGAAAGATAAGAAAGATAGAATGAAGGAAATGATACAAAGATAAGAAAGATAGAATGAAGGAAATGGTACAAAGATAAGAAAGATAAGAAAGATAGAATGAAGGAAATTATGCAAAGATAAGAAAGATAGAATGAAGGAAATGATACAAAGATAAGAAAGATAGAATGAAGGAAATGATACAAAGATAAGAAAGATAGAATGAAGGAAATGATACAAAGATAAGAAAGATAGAATGAAGGAAATGATACAAAGATAAGAAAGATAGAATGAAGGAAATGATACAAAGATAAGAAAGATAGAATGAAGGAAATGTTACAAAGATTAGAAAGATAGAATGAAGGAAATGATACGAAGATAAGAAAGACAGAATGAAGGAAATGTTACAAAGATAAGAAAGATAGAATGAAGGAAATGATACAAAGGTAAGAAAGGTAGAATGAAGGAAATGATACAAAGATAAGAAAGAAAGAAAGATAGAATGAAGGAAATGGTACAAAGATAAGAAAGATAAGAGAGATAGAATGAAGGAAATGATACAAAGATAAGAAAGATAGAATGAAGGAAATGATACAAAGATAAGAAAGATAGAATGAAGGAAGTGATACAAAGATAAGAAAGATAGAATGAAGGAAGTGATACAAAGATAAGACAGATAGAATGAAGGAAATGATACAAAGATAAGAAAGATAGAATGAAGGAAATAATACAAAGATAAGAAAGATAGAATGAAGGAAATGATACGAAGATAAGAAAGACAGGATGAAGGAAATGATACAAAGATGAGAAAGAAAGAAAGATAGAATGAAGGAAATATACAAAGATAAGGAAGATACAATGAAGGAAATGATACAAAGATGAGAAAGAAAGAAAGATAGAATGAAGGAAATATACAAAGATAAGGAAGATAGAATGAAGGAAATGATACAAAGATGAGAAAGAAAGAAAGATAGAATGAAGGAAATATACAAAGATAAGAAAGATAGAATGAAGGAAATGATACAAAGATGAGAAAGAAAGAAAGATAGAATGAAGGAAATATACAAAGATAAGGAAGATAGAATGAAGGAAATGATACAAAGATAAGAAAGAAAGAAAGATAGAATGAAGGAAATGATACAAAGATAAAAAAGATAGAATGAAGGAAATGGTACAAAGATAAGAAAGAAAGAAAGATAGAATGAAGGAAATGATACAAAGATAAAAAAGATAGAATGAAGGAAATGATACAAAGATAAGAAAGATAAGAAAGATAGAATGAAGGAAATAATACAAAGATAAGAAAGATAGAATGAAGGAAATGATACAAAGATAAGAAAGATAGAATGAAGGAAATGATACAAAGATAAGGAGGATAGAATGAAGGAAATGATGCAAAGAGAAGAAAGAAAAAAATAATGAACGACGAAAAGAAGACTAAGAACGAAATTTAAAAAAAAAGTCAATCTAGACCGGAAATAGATTTAAAAAAAGAAACGGCTTACAGACGAACAAGAATGGAATCGAGTGAGAAAAGGAGTGAGAAGATTTGAGAAACAAGAGAAAAAAAAAGGCCAAAGAATGAAGCTCGTTCTTCATGCGGTGTGGACACTGGTGTGACTTCGGGAAGAGACAGACGATAAGGAGATTCAGGAGAAAATCATCAAATGTCTGGAATGAGATGAGGCGGATGTAGTCCAGAAATAAAGAAAGTTTTACGAGAAGGGACGGTAGGTAGGTAGATGTGCGTGTAGGGTATGGTGTGGGTGGAGGGTTATTGTCGTTATCCTCTTGTCTGTGTGAGTGTCTTGTGTGTGTGTGGGTGTTTGTGTGTGTGTGTGTCTCTGTGTGTGGGTGTTTGTGTGTGTGTATGT
>NW_028234437.1:3484718-3487218 GCF_977035675.1 Penaeus japonicus
TTTCAGCATTTTTCGAGGTAGAGCGAACTCGAACGAATGATGAGGCGCCGCGCAATTTTAATGATCATGGCACTAGAGTCCATTATACTCACGGAACTGAATATAAAAGTTAAATTAGTTTATGAAAATAACCCGTATTTTCCAGCAGTCGGTTCTCCCGAGCAGCGGACTGTGTATATGTATATCGTGTGTGTGTGTGTGTGTGTGTGTGTGTGTGTGTGTGTGTGTGTTTGTCTGTGTGTGTGTGTATGTGTGTGTGTGTGTTCGTGTGTGTGTATTTGTGTGTGTCTGTGTGTGTGTTTATTTGTTTGCGTGTGTGTGTGTTTGTTTGTTTGCGAATGTGTGTGTTTATCCATTCGTCAGTCCATTAATTTATCTATTTTTCTAATATACTCATACCTTTACATACATATCCATATCAAGATCTCAAAAAAAAAAAAAAATCACATTGCATCCAACAAGTGCCTCGGAGACAAAGCAAGAATCACAAGGAACATCTTCAGCAAGGATCTTATCCGGAAGTACACTCGCCCCAACGACGGCATCGCAGAAGGAGGAGAAAAAGAAAAAGAAGAAAAAAAAGGTATTCTTAACAGTTATCGCGACAGCATCTCTCCGCCCGAAGACTACGCATCGTCTGTGCTGCCGGGGATTTCGGTGAGGGCCTTTTTCGAACTTTTTTTTTTTTTTTTTACTTTTACTTTCATTTGTTGAGGTTTTGTTTTGTTGACGTTCATAGCATTTGAATTTGAGGTCTGTTTTGGTTCCTTTTTTCTTCTTCTACTTGTTCTTCTTCTTCTTTGATTTCTTTATTTTCTTCTTTTTTTATAAATGAGGGTTATATGGAATATGTTGAAAATGAGGTGGAGGTGGTTGTACGCCTTTTTTTTTTTATTGTTGTTGGGAAAAGATTAAATTTTGGTAAGCATAGCTGTCTTTTATCTCCTTTATCCTTCCCCCTCCCTTTCTATCTCCATTCCCTCTCGCTCTCATTCTTCTCCTCTTCTCTCTCTCTCTCTCTCTCTCTCTCTATTTCTCTCTCTCTCTCTCTCTCATTCTTTCTCTTTCTCTCTCATTCTTTCTCTCTCTCTCTCTCTCTCTTTTTCTCTCTCTCTCTCTCTCTCACACACACACACACACACACACACTCTCTCTCTCTCTCTCTTTCTCCTTCTCCTCATCTCTTCTTCTTCCCCATCCTTCCTCCTTCCCCTCTCTCCCCCTCTCTCTCCTCTCTCATTCTTCTCCTCTCTCTCTCTCTCTCTCTCTCTCTCTCTCTCTCTCTCTCTCTATCTATCTATCTATCTATCTATCTCTCTCTTTCTCTCTCTCTCTCTCTCTCTCACACACACACACACTCTCTCTCTCCTTCTCCTCTTCCTCATCTCCTCTTCTTCCCACATCCTTCCTCCTTCCCCTCTCTCCCCCTCTCTCTCCTCTCTCTCTCTCTCTCTCTCTCTCCACTTTCTCTCTCCTCCTTTCTCTCTGCTTTCTCTCTCCTCCCCTCTCTCTTTCTTTCCTCCCCTCGCCCCGTCTCTTTCCTTCTTCCCTCCTTGGCTGCAGACATAAATATGTTTGCCTGGGAGAGGAGAGATTTTCATTTCACATCCCTTGCCTGGCGATATATTTTTCTGTCTGTTCACCCCCCCTTCCCCACCTCCTCCTCCTCCTCCTCCTCCTCTGCCTCCTCCTCCTCCTCCTCCTCCTCCTCCTCCTCCTCCTCCTCCTCTTCCTCCTCCTCCTTCTCCTCTCCCCCCACCACCACCGCCCAAGTCTAGGCTCTAATCCACGGCTTACTCCTGTAAACATCTCCTGCAGAATTTCGTCATTCACTCTTCTGGCATTCACGAGAGGAGTAGCCATTCATAAATACATGAAGATGTACATTATTCAGGAAGAGTAGTTTCAAAGGTGAAATTATTTTTTTGCGAAAATAAAGATGGAAAAAAGGAAGGAAAAGAAAAGAAGAAATATAGCTACATAAATATTCGTATATGCATATATATATATATATATATATATATATATATATATATATATATATATATATATATATATATATATATATATATATATACATATACATACATAGTTTGTTTGTTTCTTTGTGTGTGTGTGCTTTTTTTCTGTGTGTGTGTGTGTGTGTGTGTGTGTGTGTGTACGTGTGTGTGTGTGTGTCTATGTATGTGTGTGTGTGTATGTGTGTGTTTGTGTTACAGATAATGCCAGTAGTAAGTGAAAAGACGCCATAGATCTCATATATAAGACCCAAAGACAGTACATTAAAATCAGATGACACCGTTAACAGGACCAAACAGAACGAATCCTAACGCACAGACAACCAAATGGACGCCAACGCTCTCAGAAACGAAATCAGATTATTGTCGTTTTTAAAAATCTCGAAGTAATGTCACTCTTACGCAGAATCTGCACAACAATCATAACCATAAAAAGTCAGTATCTATTTTCCAACAACATTTGCGTCCCCGATGGTAGAAGA
>NW_028234437.1:3492218-3494718 GCF_977035675.1 Penaeus japonicus
AGGGATTGGTATTCGGCTGTTGTTTTAGGGATTGGTATTCGGCTGTTGTTTCAAGGGATTCGTGTTCGGTTGTCGTTTTAGGGATTGGTATTCGGCTGTCGTTTTAGGGATTGGTATTCGGCTGTCGTTTTAGGGATTGGTATTCGGTTGTCGTTTTAGAGGATCTTGTCCGGATGTTTTTTTAGGGATTCGTGTCCGGTTGTCGTGGTAGGGATTGGTATTTGGTTGTTGTTTCAAGGGATTCGTGCTTGGCTGTCGTTTTAGGGGTTGGTCCTCGGTTGTCGTTTCAAGGGATTCGTGCTCGGCTGTCATTTTAGGGATCGGTATTCAGCTGTCGTTTTAGGGATTGGTACTCGGTTGTCGTTTTAGAGATTGGTACTCGGCTGTTGTTTCAAGGGATTCGTGCTCGGGTGTCGTTTTAGAGAATCGTGTCCGGATGTCGTTTTAGGAATTGGTACTCGGCTGTTGTTTTAGGGAATCGCGTCCGGCTTTCGTTTTAGGGATTGGAACTCGGCTGTTGTTTCAAGGGATTCGTGCTCGGCTGTCGTTTTAGGGGTTGGTACTCGGCTGTTGTCTCAAGGGATTCGTGCTCGGCTGTCGTTTTAGGGATCGGTACTCGGCTGTTGTTTCAAGGGATTCGTGTCCGGCTGTCTCACATATTAGTGTCCGGCTGTTGTCTCAGAGACTCGAATTCATCTGATCTATTTTCTGAAAGATTTGTACCCGTTTGTCATCATGGAACTTCGAGCTCTTGTCTCAGAAATTCGGGTTTTGCTGTTCTCTTGGGGTTTTGTGTGTGTGTGTGTGTTTGCGTGTGTGTGTGTGTGTGTGCATTGCGTGTGCGTGTGTGTGTGTGTTGTGTGTGTGTGTGTGTGTGTGTTGTGTGTGTGTGTTGTGTGTGTGTGTGTGTGTGTGTGCATGTTTTTGTGTCTGTGTGTGTGTGTGTGTGTGTAGGTGGGTAGTCTCGGGGATTTGTTTGGCTCTCTCGGGGATTTTTACTTACCTCTTTTAGCGGGGATTTGTGTGAGTGTGTTTATGCTGTCTCTTTTTTTCGTGTTCAGTTGTTTTCAAGGGGATTCGTGCCCAGCTGTTGTCTCGGCAATTCGTGTTGGTGAGCCCGTCTTCCCATACGCTACAGTCTATTAATGTTCATTTTATATCTTATCTTATTTTTTGAAAACATAATTTAATTATACATAAGCAACAAAAATCTACATGATTGCACGTGCTGAATGTACACAGTTCTTTATGTATGAGAGTTGCTGTATGTGTCCATAGCTGTCTGTCTACCAATAGGCGCACATGTTAAAGAATTACATATCTATGTCTGTGTTATCACATTTTTTAATCTAATTTATGTATAGATTCATGCGATTAAATGCATATATAAACAAGAGTCGGCAGGTGATGAAAATTCATGTTCGTGAAATACTAGATTTTTATATAGACGCGGAAATCTGTTTATTCATATATTCACCTTTTATTATTATTATTATTATATATTTATTTTATTTTATTATTATTATTTTATTGATTTTTTTTTTTTTTTTGGGGGGGGTTAGCTTTGACAGTTACTATTGCTTGATAATTATTGGATACTCATCTAAAAGAATAAACTAATTATCATCAAACAGAAATTTGAAAACCATCAGACACTCTGTAGCGTGTTCGAAAAAGCTCTCCCTATTTATGGTCGGGTGTTAAGCTCTGGTACTCGTTGCTGTCTCTTGAATTCGTGTTCATTTGCTGTCTCGGGATTTCGTGTTCATTTCCTTTTTTCGTGGATTCGTTTTCATTTCTTGACTCTGGGATTCGTGTCCAGTTGTTTTCGCGGGGATTCGTGTTTCGTTTTTGTATCGTGGATTTGGGTTCGTTTGCTGTCTCGTGGATTCGTGTTCATTGTTGTTGCCTCTGGGATTCGTGTTTCGTTTTTGTCTCTTGGATTTGAGTTCATTTGCTGTCTCGTGGATTCGTGTTCCTTATTGTTGCCTCTGGGATTCGTGTTTCGTTTTTGTCTCTTGGATTTGAGTTCATTTGCTGTCTCGTGGATTCGTGTTAAGGTGTTGTCTCGGAGTTTTGTGTTCGTTTGCTGTCTCGGGGATCCGTGTATAGTTGTTATTCGGGGGTTCGTGTTTCGTTGTTTCTCGAGGATTCGTGTATAATTGTTATATGGTGTTTCGTGTTCAGTTTCTTTCCCGGGGATTCGTGTATAATTGTTATTTAGTGTTTCGTGTTCAGTTTCTTTCTCTTGGATTCGTTTATATTTGTTATTCAGTGGTTCGTGTTCAGTTTCTTTCTCGGGGATTCGTATATAGTTATTATTCGTGGATTCGTGTTCATCTGTCTTCCCTGAGATTCGTGTTTAGTTGTTATCTCGGGGATTCGTGTTCGACGGTTGTTTCAGGATTTCATGTTAGGCTTCTTAAATGTATTCATCGAGATTTATTTTATTTTGCCCAGATTTTTCTTTTCCTTTTCCTCGTCTTTTTCGTTTGGAAAA
>NW_028234437.1:3499718-3502218 GCF_977035675.1 Penaeus japonicus
GGGAGGGGAATGGGGGGCTGGGAGGTGGTGGAGGATGAGGCTGGGACGGGGGAGGGGGAGGGGGAGGGGGAGGATATGGCACGACTGTGAACACTGCCTCGTGGGGGGACGGGGGCAGGAGGCCCGGTGGAGAGGGCGGTGGAGCACGCCATTCCCGCCCTTGTCGACCACAGGCCTTGACGTCATCATACGGGAGGATATTGCGCGCGCACAGACCGTTTTCTGAATGAATGTTGTAATCTTCTTTGTGAATGGCTAGACACACCAACGTGCGCACATACTGATAAAGGGTTAGGCAGTGAGAGCTGAACTGATTTTTTTTGAGAAGGAAGAAAAGGCGATTTATAACTTTCTGATTATTTGTTTGATAGCCCTTCGCACGTAGAGAAACGACGGCTATCTCGGAAGCTAGATAGGCGCGGCTATCGAAAAACATACTAAAATAAGTAACCCATGAAATGAAAAAAAGGAGAGAGAGAGAGAGAGAGAGAAAGAAAGATATCTAAAGCCACATGTGGAATTTATAAAAAGGTATGATGAAATAAATTGGCTTTTCCACACTCCAACAGATACCAGATTTTAGCCATAGTTTTCCCGATTTTGTTTTTGGGGGTTTTGGAAAACTCTTTTTTTTTTTTTTTTTTTTTTTGGCTAGAGTTTATTGGCGTAAAGTGTAGCGAAGCGAGTGATATACTCATGATGAGTTCCGTGAATGAGGTGTGAGGAGAAATAATTTTTATGAGTGTATCGGAAGCAGGGGGGGAGGGTGGTTAGGGGAGGGAGGTAGGGGGAGGGTGTGAGAAAGAGAGGGAGGCTAGTGATGTGAGAAAAGGTGATTTATGAGTGAAGGAAAGAGAGGAAAAGAAATAAATTTAGGCTTCGAGATGTGTTCCTCTGAGTGGGGGCGTGTGATCACTGTAGTCTTCGGGAGAGAATCAAAGGCTTTTCTTAAGGGGGGAAGAAAAGACTATTCTGTAAGATTTGCTTTTCTTCGTTTTTTTGTCTTTGGTTTTGTTTCTCCATGGTCTTTATTATCCATTTGTTAAATGTATATTCCCTAAGTGTTTACATCTTATTTGATCTAAATGCTATACCGTATTTCAACATTACTAACATGATGATGATGGTGATGGTGATGATGATGATGATGATGGTGATGGTGATGATGATGATGATGATGGTGGTGGTGGTAATGATGGTGATGGTGGTGGTGATGATGATGATGATGATGATGGTAATGATGATGTGATTATGAGACTAATTATGATAATAATGATAATGAAAATAATGATAGTTATAACAATTATAGTAATAATGATAATAGTAGCAATGATAATAGTAATAGCAATAATGATAGTAATGATAATGACAATTATGAATAATAATTACATAAAAAGAAGAACTGAGACGTTAGGTTACCGCGCCCTTCGATGTCGTTTTATTCAACAAATACTAAGAATTATTAATTTGTACTATTCCGGAATGTTGGCAAGCCTGAATCTGCGAAGTGTTGGTAACATTGCTTCGATATTGCACGTTGATATTACTGTTTCAATCATATTCAACTAAATCAACGAACCAGATGAGCTTAAACATCACTAAGCCACAAATTTATTACTCAAAGATTAAGGAATTTAAGGGAATCATTTTGTAATGATATGAATAAGGAAATGAATAAACATGTTAGTGAATTCTCTGTTAGCGTTAGATATGGCGAAAGAGCGAGACAAAGTTGCTATCTCACGGCCCAGGGAGACTCGCACGAGGGAGACGGAGAGCAATTGCAGATATTGATAAATTGCTAAATCGAAAATGTTGCAATTAGAGACATGAGACCCTTAGGAAGATCAGATTTTAAGAAAATAAAATAAAAGAGAGAGAAGGAGAGAGAGAGAAAGGGGGGGAGAATGAGAGAGAGAGAGAGAGATGAAGAGAGATAGAGAGAGAGGGGTGGGGAGAATGAGAGAGAGAGGGGGAATGAGAGAGAGGGGGGGATGAGAGAGAGAGAGAGAGAGATGAAGAGAGAGAGAGAGATGAAGAGAGATAGAGAAAGAGAGATAATGAGAGAGAGAGAGATAAAGAGAGAACAGTGAGAAAGAGAGAGAAAGATAATGAAAGTGCGCAAAAGAAACAAAGGAAAAGAAAAATTCAACCTGAGAAAAGCGACGAGCAAGTCACGCGTTAATCCCGAAACAAGAAAGCTTATTTACACATTAGGCCGAGACCCCATCCCCCCCACCCCCACCCCACCCCTCAACCCACCACCCGACCCCAACCCACCCCACTGCACTCCCACCCCACCCCACTGCACTCCCACCCCCCTCCCCGCTTCCTTTTTTATCACACTCTCGCACAATAAAAGTAAAAGCAAGTTCGCACATCTCTTTGCCAACTAATTTGTCAGACGTGAGAGCGGGGGCCAACTACACGAGAAGTTCATGGGCTGGAAATCTCGCTTGCGGTCCAGCTACTGTGGTTTCTCACGCACTCCCCCACTCCC
>NW_028234437.1:3507218-3514718 GCF_977035675.1 Penaeus japonicus
AGTTCATGTTCCGAGAAGGAGCATAAAAGAAAGTCCAAAGAACGCAGAATTTAAAGCTCTGGGAGTATTGACACACCTACGCGTTTTATGTCCTCAAAGGTCAAGACCATTTACGGTGTAATGAGTTCGAGAGCTTTCTGCTTGCATTGAGGTATTTGGTATTGCAAAGGAAAATATATATCAATAGTTTGCATCAGTCATGCACACTAGCATTCTGATTTGCGAATTTCTGAATGCAATCATAAAATAATCAAACTGAAATTATGGAAAATTATATTGTGATACGACTCATAATCCAACAATAACATACAGTAACAGATGCACAGGAACAGATTTCCTTAATATAACACAAATGAACACTAAAAAATAATCATTTTAAGACACCGACAAGCCACACAATGCAGAAACAGAACGATCGTGTAACCTAGAAAAAAAATGAAAAAAAAAAAAGCATTTCACAAACTCATCTCCAACAAGTCAGACACAATGAAGCTAATTCGGTAACTGACAACTAAGAATTGCGAATGACATTGTTATGACGAACAGAAAAACATTTAATTTTGGAAAGTGTGGCAATTAGTAGCACACTCTTCAGTTCCATCCAGTTTGATATGAACTGAACTTTATTTACTATTATGTGCGAGCGTTGCAACACAGGAAAAAAACGAATAAGTAGTGATCTGTTGATTTGTGATGAGTATTCATTATGTGAAAAGTTCGATTTAGTTTGAATTAGATATCGTGTATGTGCGAGCGTTGATGTGTGATGTATTACTGTTATTTAGTTGTGACTTGGTGTGATCATCTGGTTATTGTTTTTATTATCATTATTATTATGATAATTCTTAATATCATTATCATTATTGTTGTTATTATCCTCATATTCATTATCATTGTTATAACCACTGTTATTGGTATTATCATTACTGCTGTTGGTTTGAATTATTATTGTTATCATCATTAGCATTACTATTATCATTTGTAGTAGTAATGGTAAAAAAGAGCCATAATCGTATTATTAGAATTTGCATTAGTGACAATAGTATATCAATTATTTTAACATTACTACCATTATAGTATCATTATATATATCAATTTCGTTTCAATGTATTTTTCATCTTGGTGTCGTTATCATCATCAATATCATTAATGTTACGGGCATTATAGAATTTCCAACAGTAAATTCCCTGATACGAATAACATTAAGATCATTAAAAGCTTTAGAACCATAAAGAAACCACGAACACAGTGCTAAGTTCACGTGTAATGGAAAGCGGACCTTCTTAAGAAATTCGCAATAAGGAGAACGAATTTGCACTCGGAGATGTAATTTTCAAAGGTTAAACTCCACTGAGACCGCACCAACAGTCTTCATAAAAAGTTAAATGCAAATTTAGGATACGTTTTAGGAGCATATAGTTTCCTCAAAGGTCTCATTTGTATGGTAAATTGCATTCTTATGCTTATTCCACAGTAATTATACCGTTTAGTTGAGTGTTATAGGCCAACAAAAAATATGTAATGCATTGTAAGTACATTTCATGATAAATATGTGTGGCTAATACTAACTTTGGAAGAAAAGAAATTAGACGAAGATTTTGAAACGTGAAAAAAAAACAATCCGTTTTTACCTAAAACGGACAGTTTAGTCGCCCTAACAAATGATGGTTTACCAGTAAATAGAAGAAAATCGTTGTATGAAATTTGAATTTCCCGCTACATCAACGCCTCATGGTGATTGGCTAAATGTTTGACTCTCAAACATCCTGACATCTGTCGGGGTTTCTGATTGGCTTAGATTTCCTCCTTTCCGAAGGGCCTTGTAAACCGCCGTATGATTGGCTGAAACCTCTCTTTGGTGCTCAGTGTTTACGTTGTCTCTGTGCAATGTTGATCAGTCTGTCCTATGCTCTTTGACAAACTGCTTGCTGAGCGTTCCTATTTGGAATCAGATATGATATTGTAACGTTTTGGCGTTTAATATGTTATGTGGTATTGGATACGTTACGTTCTGGATGTGATTTCAATTATTGGGACTTATTATCTTCCTGTTACGAGAAATCGCGTAAGAAGGTATGGATTCAGAAGCTGTTCAGAAAATTATATTAGAAATATCTGGCCAAGAAAGGTATGTAACAGCTGTGATTTGCTCCAATCTTACAACGTCACCGTTTCGAATTCTTAGACACGTTTCTTGGAGTAAGTGTTGTTGTTTTTCTCTCAGTTCACTATATATCTATAAAACCATTAACGTGGTTTAGATATGAATAAACTTAAAAGATATAGGGGGAAACTTACCAACACGGCCGCAGCTCCGACGCATTAAAATAATAATGAAAATACATAGAATACACAAATACACACCGTATAGTATATCCTTTAAGCGTAAACCATAAGAGCGATAAAATCACAACCAGGAAAAAAACGGTGATGACCTGCGCCTCACACGAAAGAGTCAAGTCCTACCTAGCCTAATTCGAACATGTTTTATGTTCGAAGCCTTCGAAATAATTGTTATCCATACATTGCGCATGTGCAGCCATCTAACGGCAAATTTGGCAATATTGTTGTCACATACCTCCTGAAACTTTTCCGAAGCAAAGACTGTTGACAGTGCTATTTCAAACAAAGACAGTTGACAGTGATATCTCGTTTTTTTCCAATTTCATTTAGACTATTCCAGTGAAAATGAACTATTAACGAAATTGTGACAATGTCAATGATCATACAGCAAGTGAAATAACCAAGTTCAAGCTGATTTATCCAACGGAAATCAAAGATCCCTCGCTATCTCACCCCAAGCATTCGCCATCAACAAAGGGTAAACAGAATTTACACCTTTACCCGTATTAATTTAAAAGTATTAATCGCATATGGTAATGTTTGGGTAAGAAATTCGGCGATCTAGAGGAGGTCAGGGGCAGAGCCTCTTTTAGGGAACACGGCAATCGCGAAGGGTTCCGAGATAGGGTTATTTCATACGGTGATAAATTGAAAATAATAATAATAATAATAAAAATAAATAAATAAATAAATTGTGCGAATAGGATGGGGTTCTTTCGTTCGCTTCGCTTATTCGAATCCTTGCTTCGAATGTTTCGATTTTACGCTTTTTTATCAGTATAGTATGCAATTTATGGCTCGGGTTTTCCACTTTTCCCCTTTCTTCAGATTTTAATATACGAATCTTGGCTCGGGTTTTACACATGTTTTCATTTTCTTACCTTTTGAATATCTGACCCCAGGATTAGAGAGAATCTATACATAACGCCTATTGTAACATAATATAAACTTGAAGTACAAACGCATGGGATATATTATAAGGATATTAAGGGCATGCTGAGGAAGGAGAAAGCCAATCCATTGCATGATTTGATAAGACTTCGGTATCTTGCAAATCGGCATTGGGTATTCGGGATTAAATTCGTATTAATCTTAGTGGCATTGTGGAGCCACTTATTTAATTATTGTCATTTGGGATTTGGGGAAAAGGAGCTAAGATTGGTTATTGCAGGTGGATAGGCCAATATTTGTTGTGGATAGGCCTATATTTGCTGCTGTAGGAATTGGGTGTTTAGATAGGTCGTCAGATATTTAGATAAATAAATATAGATGTGGTAATTTTTTCTTTTTCTCTCGCCTCCCTTCCCCTCCTCTTCTCTTCTCCTCTCCTCTCCTCTCCCTTTTCTCTCTATCTCTGTCTCTCTTACTCTCCCTCTCCTTTCGTCTCCCCTCCCTCTCTCTATCATTGTCTCTCCCTCTCCTCTTCTCTCCTCTCCCCTCTCCTCTCCTCCCTACCCCTCCCCCCTCTCTCTATTTCTCTCCTCGTCTCTCCTCTTCCATCTCCTCTCTATCTCTCCCTCTCTTCTCCTTCCCTCTTCCATACATTTACCCTTTTTTTACGCATCTGTGTCCGCCTACTTCCGTGTGCATGTATGTCTGCACGTGCAAATCCTCTTTACGGGGTTAAAAACGTTCGAAGCCGCATCGACTCAAATAACACGAGGCAGAAACCGGACCTGATTCGACTCCGATCATTATCCGACTCGGCTCGTCGCAATAGAGATCATCCTCTGCAGTCCGCATTAGCAATCATATTCCAATTTGTTTTTCTTGCTCACGTTGCATTAGCTGCTAAGGAAGCTATTTCGGAGGTACGGATGATGATGCCTTGTTAATTAAGCTTGCCGGGTTGTTTTCCTGGTCTTGTTAGCGGTTTACTTTATTCTTATTTCTGTTTGTTTCTGTTTCTGTTTTCCTCTTTAATACTCTCTCTTCCTATCTCTTGTCTTTTTCTCTTTCTCTTGTCCTCTTTAATTAATCCTCTCTCTTCCTATCTCTTGTCTGTTCTTTCTATTTCCCCCTTTAATACTCTCTCCTCCTATCTCTTGTCTGTTCCTCTTTCTCTCTTTAATCCTCTCTCGTCCTATTTCTATCTCTCCCTTTCTCGTCCTATTTCTCTCTCTCGCTCCATCTCTCTTTTGACGTCGTTTTGCCTTATTTTTACGCTCGATTCTATTTTTGGATGATGAGCGAATAAAACTCAAGTTACAAAGATTGCCAAACATTTTCTTTTCTTGTACAGCTTGTCCTCTTTTTTGTGTTTAAAAAGTGTCGTGTTTATTTTGGGCTTCAGACTGTCAGTGTAGAAAGGAATATTGTGTCCTGCTGTTTCTAGTTTGGTAATTTTATGTAATTTGCTTATTGCAAATGGTTCTATAGATGGTTGTTGCTGTTCTCTCTCTCTCTTTCTCTCTCTCTCTCTCTCTCTCTCTCTCTCTCTCTCTCTCTCTCTCTCTCTCTCTCTCTCTCTCTCTCTCTCTCTCTCTCTCTCTCTCTCTCTCTCTCTCTCTCTCTCCCTCTCTTCTTCTTCTTCTTCTTCTTCCATCTGTCTCTCACCCTCACCTTCCTACCTTCAATCCCTCCCACTCTCCATCCCTCCCGCACGCACAGGTGACACCGAGCATCAAGCCTTATCCTCAATTTAAAATCCCCCCCCCCCCTCGGAAGGAGAGGGTAATGCCTGCAGAGCACCTGAGAGACGGAGCTAGTGACGGCGTGTTCCGTTCAGTGATGTTCCTTCGGTCGCGTGAATTCATTTCTAAATCTGGCGCTAAGAATGAAGGTGTTGCTTTTGTCTCCTGGTGTTGTGATGATTTTTTTTTTCTTTTTTGTTCACCCCTTTTTTTTCTTCCCTTTTCTTCTTTTTTTGGGGAGGGGGGAGGCTTTCTTTTTTTTTCGCAAGATTGCAACGTAGATGAGGTTTCTTGTTCTTCTAAGTAGGTTTTTATCATTGATATGATCATCATTATTCTTATATTATCATTGATATGATCATCATTATTCTTATATTATCATTATTATTATCATTGCTATGTATTATTGTTATTGTTATTAGCTCTGTTCAGTTTTTCATTGCAGTCAGCATCATTTTTATTGCTGTTGTGGTTTTTGTTATTATTATTAATGTTATTATCATCGTTATTATCATACCATTATGGTATTTTTATTATTACTGATAACATCAACAACAACAACAATCATCGTGATAATAATGCTATTGCTAATAATAGTAATAATGATAATAACAATTAGATGATTATAAGGAATGAAATATGCCATCGTTTTCATGTTATTATAATGGTCGTTATCTTTAATTTTATCATTATTATTATCTTTGTAATGAAAATTATTGTATTAATACATGTTATAACAATGATAATAGTAATAATTATGATAATGGCAGTGTAAGAATGATGATAATGGTAATAATAATGATGGTAATGGTAATGGTGATGGCAATGATATCAATCTGGGGTCAGATACATTTATGTGCTTACGGTGATGGTATGGTGGTGCTTACGGTAGTAAACACGCTGGTAAATACAATTATGATTATAAATAGACATCACCGGTATTCATGAACAACTTACCATCGTAGATACAATCTTAAATCTACCAGTTTTCGGAACACTGGTAAGTCCGCTGGTAACCACAGCGAAGACTCTTTTCACTCTCTGTTATGATTGAAATAATGGCAAGTGTTCATTTTGATATGAACATGACAAAAAAAAAATCACAGGAAACAAGAAAATAATAATGGTCACAAATATTTGCAGACAGCCACAGGGCTACTTTTTTTTAATACACGGAATTAATAGTTTAATGAATTCAAACGTATCTTTCTTCTGAATATATACTGAATATATAAATGGCATTTGATTCAGAAATTGGCGATTCATACGTCAGAGTTCAATAAACAATTGAAGCAGATTCCGCGCCTATTGAACCTCTGGCAAAATACAACAAGCTTCACAAATAATAAGCAAGACGGTTTGGACTGACAAATAGCCAGGGAGGTCTTTAAAGAGCACAGATTATAATAATGATCAAACCAATTCACAATCATAAATTTGTTTTTCATAAATTGCATCTTTTATGATGCTTTATTTACATTGTAGACAGTACAAACTGCATTTCACTGTTTATTTTTGTACTTGCATTAATTTGTATACCATTATTCATAATCTTATTAATTTCAAAGGTTTAATTGGTATTTCTTTTTGGAAAATGTCGATACAAATAGCTCCATTTTCTTATTTTTTGAAAGTATTCTGAAAAAAAAAGAATGAAAACCATTACATTATATATGATCCATAAGATCATGAAATAGAATATACTTTCTAGGAAATTGATTCACTTAGAAGTAATTTTACACAAAAGAAATTAGCATTTTTTTCTTGCAACATTGAAACATTGAAACATTGCGTCAGGCTTTGTTTACATGTCACGAGATTGGCCAAAGAACCCTAGAAAATCATGTAAGGCATGCGCTGATTGGCGGAATCAGTTTACCATAGCTACCACCACAGCTAGGGTGGTAAAGGTGATTTACCCTTATCAGGTGACTTACCATTGCTTAGTGAATACCATTTTACTATCGCTGGTAAACGCGGTTGTAAATGACCACTGATAAAGGCTTTATGTTAGTGAATCTAGCCCCTGACTGATAATATGTAAAAGGAATTACCATGATTTTCATTAATGTCATCATCATTGTATACAGCCTTACACATCAACATCCTTGTATTAATTACCATTGACATTCTTATTACGTATAACAACTTTTTTTTTTTTATCTTCCTAAGGATCTGTTGGCCTTGCTGTTTTTAATGTGCAAGTTAAACGAAGGGAGATGCTATAAAAGGGATTAAAACTTTGTCATGAGATAAGTCTTTGAAGAAAAGAAATTGCATGTTTTATCACCCCTTCGAGACGTTTCACGATCATTAATGACCGAAGCCATGAACCGTCCAGGAAAGTGTTCGAATAGTTAGGATTTGGCTTCTGTCTCTCACCTTCTTCTAAGAGTGGGGAGAGGAGGGGAGGGGGGGGGTTAGATGGATAGGCCGTGTATATATTACATTTCCTACATGGCCATATGTATGTTTATATATGATCATCGTTTCAACTTATTACCAGACTGTACAAAATTGACTA
>NW_028234437.1:3519718-3524718 GCF_977035675.1 Penaeus japonicus
CCTCCACACACCCACCCCCTTACCCCCTCCACACACCCGCCCCCTTACCCCCTCCACACACCCACCCCCTTACCCCCTCCACACACCCGCCCTCTTACCCCCTCCACACACCCACCCCCTTACACCCTCCACACACCCACCCCCTTACACCCTCCACACACCCACCCCCTTACTCCATCTACACACCCACCCCCTTACCCCCTCCACACACCCACCCCCTTACCCCCTCTACACACCCACCCCCCTTCCAATAGCTTCAGTCGCCATAGGCCTACGTGGAATTATGTGCTATCAGTGAGCCTGTGTATACGGACCGTTAATGAGCGTATGGGTATGTGCTATTAATGACTTATATCTTATATAAGTACTGCTAATGAACCTCCTTATATGTACTAATGATGGACATACGTATAGAGAGATATGTTCTGAGGAATAGAAAAAAAAGTCATTAAGGCTCGAACAACGAATCTCCGGAGATCAGATTATCAGGAGGGCTCATTTGCATATATATCTCATAGCCCCCCTCCCCCCTCCTCCTCCTCCTCCTCCAAACACACTCCCTCCCTTCCCCTTCCTCTCGTCGCTCTGTCTCTCTCCTTTTCATCATAGGTGATTAATGGGGGGTTTTGTATCTCTTTCTCTATCTGTCGATCTATCTATCAATTTATCTCTCTCACTCTCTGTCGATCTATCTATTAATTTATCTCTCTCTCTCTCTGTCGATCTATCTATCAATTTCTCTCTCTCTCTCTCTCTCTCTCTCTCTCTCTCTCTCTCTCTCTCTCTCTCTCTCTCTCTCTCTCTCTCTCTCTCTCTCTCTCTCTCTCTCTCTCTCTCTTCCTCTCTCTCTTCCTCTCTCTCCCTCTCTCTCTCAAGAAACACATTGTATCTCTCTCCTTATCCCCTTTTCTCTCTCTCTCTCTCTCTCTCTCTCTTTCTCTTTCCCTCCGTCCGCCCCAGCTTCTTCCTATCCTTAGCTCGCGGGAAGACAAGGTCAGAATAGCGCTCCTGGACTCGATGAAGGTCGTGACTTTGTGAATCGCTCAGTGAGATTCTCTTTCGCTCTGTGTCCGGACTAAGGAGGGAGGTGTGGGTGGCCAGGGGTAGGGGGTGGGGGTGGGAGTGGAAGAGTGAAGGAGTGGAGGGAGATGAGGAGGAGGGGGAGGGGTGAATGAGAGGAAGGAGATGGGGAGGGGGGAAGGAGAGGAGGGAGATGGAGGAGGGGTAAGGATAAGAGGGGAAGGGGGAGGGAGGAGGATAAGAGGGGAAAGGGGAGGGGTGGAGGATCAGAGGGGAAGGGGGAGGGGTAAAGGATAAGAAGGAGGGGAAGGAGTAAAGAGAGGAGGGAGATGGGGAGGGTAGAATGAGAGATGGGAGGGGAGGGGTGAAGGAGAGAAGGGGGGAGGGAATAGGAGAGGAGGGAGAAGGAGCGGGGGAAGAAGAGGGGGTACGGGCAGGGATAGGAGGGAAAGGGGATAGGGATAGGAGGGAGAAGAGGATGGCAAGGAGAGTAAGAGAGAGGGGGAAGAAGGTAGACGAATAAGGAGAAGGGAGAGAAGAGAGATGAGGGGAGATAAGAGAGGTGTGGAAGGGGAGAGGGGAAGGGAAGTCCCCAGACGGGAGTGGGCGTCCTACGTTAGAGATGTAAGGGGGAGAGGAGGAGGGATGGGAGGGCAACGGGAGGAGAGGAGAAGAGGTAAATGATGCTAATGGCTCAAGACAGGTTTGCTTTCCGTTGCTGTTCGTCCCCCGGTGTTCATTTGCATGGCTCAGATTTCGGAAGTCATCGCGGGGGGGCGTTGGAAGCTGCAGTGCGGCGGGGAGGAAGGATGTGTGCGTTTTTGTCGCGTCGGATTTCTTTAACCAGACACGTACGTACATAGCATAAACGCACGCACGCACGCGCCGTTGCACCCATGCGCTCGCGTATCTCGTGTGAAAACCGTCATATGGGGTATTTTAAGCCTGTGTGTGTGTGTGTGTGTGTGTGTGTGTGTGTGTGTCTGTGTGTCTGTGTGTCTGTGTGTGTGTGCGCGCAGGTTAAAAGCATACGCACACACACACACACACACACACACACACACACACACACACACACAACTAATCAATCAGCCGGTGATAAAAACTAAAAACAAAGGAGCGCCCAGTCGTCTCAACAGTCAAGATGTCTTCCCCCTCCTCCTCCTTCTCCTTCTGCTGTTCCTCTTCCCCCTTTCCCTTCTCCTCCTCACCCCCTCCTCCCCCTGCTGCTGCTGCTCTTCCTCCTCCTCCTCCCTCCCCTCCTCCCCTACCATTCCCTTCTTTCCTACTCCTCCTTTTCCTCTTCCTTTCCCCCCTCTTCCTCCTTCCTCCTCCTCCTCTTCATCCTCCCCCTCTTTCTCCTCCTCCTCCTCTCCTCCTCCTCCTTCTCCTCCCCCTCCTCCCTCTCTTTCTCCTTCTCTTCCTTCTCCTCCTTCTCTTCCTCTTCCTTCTCCTCCCCCTCCTCCCCCCTTTCTCCTACCTCCTCCTCCTCCTCCTCCTCCTGCTCCTCCTTCTCTTCCTCCTCCTCCTTTTCCTCCTAATCCTCCTACTCCTCCTCCCCCCTTTCTACTATCTCATCCTCCTTCTCTTCCTCCTCCTCCTCCTCCTCCTCCTTCTCTTCCTACTCCTTCTTCTCCTACCTCCTCCTCCTTCTCTTCCTCATCCTCCTTCTCTTCCTCCTCCTTCTCTTCCTCTTCCTCCTCCTCCCCCCCCTCCTCCTCCTCCTCCTCCTTCTCCTCCTCCTCCTTCTCTTCCTCCTCTTCCTTCTCTTCCTCTTCCTTCTCCTTTTCCTCCTCCTCTTCTTCCTCCTCCTCCTTCTCTTCCTCCTCTTCCTCCTCCCCCTCCTCCTCCCACCCCCCTTTCTCCTACCTTTTCCTCCTTCTCTTCCTCCTCCTCCCCCTCCTCCTCCTCCCCCTCCTCCTCCCACCCCCCTTTCTCCTACCTTTTCCTCCTTCTCTTCCTCCTCCTCCTCCTCCTCCCCCCCTTTCTCTTACCTCCTCCTCCTTCTCCTCTTCCTCCTCTTCCTCCTCTTCCTCCTCCCCCTCCTCCTCCCACCCCCCTTTCTCCTACCTTTTCCTCCTTCTCTTCCTCCTCCTCCCCCTCCTCCTCCTCCTCCTCCTCCCCTTTCTCCTACCTCCTCCTCCTCCTCCCCCCCCTTTCTCCTACCTCCTCCTCCTCCTCTTCCTCCTCCTCTTCCCCCTCCTCTTCCCCCTCCTCTTCCTCCTCTTCCTCCTCTTCCTCTTCCTCCTTTTCTTGCCCATCAAAGCCGAGCTGTCAGTCTCAGTCAAACATTGTTCAGAGACTCCCAAACTCTCATCAGTGTCCCCGATCGAGACCCACGAGCAAGTCGAATGCCGTTCCCTCAGGGACAAGGGGCAGGTATAGGGACCAGGGATAGGGATAAGGGAAGGGTTAGGGACGAGGGATAGGGATAGGGGGAGGGATAGGGACAATGGACAGGGGGGGGCAAGGACGAAGGACAGGGGGAAGGTATAGGGACGAAGGACAGGGGGAAGGTATAGGGACGAGGGGCAGGGATATGGACGAGGGACAGGGGGAAGGGATAGGGACGAAGGACAGGAGAAAGGTATAGGGACGAGGAGCAGGGATAGGGACGAGGGACAGGGGGAAGGGATAGGGACGAAGGACAGGGGGAAGGTATAGGGACGAGGAGCAGGGATAGGAACGAGGGACAGGGGGAAGGTATAGGGACAGGCGCAGGGATGTGGACGAGAGGCAGGGATAGGGACAGGGGCAGGGATAGGGACGAGGGACAGGCGCAGGGATAGGGACGAGGGACAGGCGCAGGTATAAGGCTGAGGGACAGGGGCAGGGATAGGGACGAGGGACAGGGGGCAGGGGTAGTGGTTGGTGATGAGGGACATGAGGCAGGGGTGGTAGGTGGGGACGAGGGACAGAGTTTATGGGCTAATCGATGGAGATTTAGGATAGGGGGGCAGAGGTGATAGGAGTAATGGGGGACAGGAGTAAGGAACAGAGGTAGGGCCGAGGGACAAGAGGGTTAGGAGTGGTGGATGGGGCTAGGGGAGCGAAAAGGACTTCAGTAAGGAGGGATGGGGGGGAGGAGAGGGAAGGACTTCAGAGGGTGTGATAGAGGGGGGAGGGAGTGCGAAAGGGTATAGAGTGGGAGAGGGAGAGTAAGAGAGAGGGAGACAGGGAGGGCGAGAAAGACTTTAGGACTCAAGAGGGAGAAAGAGGGAAGGGAGAAGGGAGGGTAGCAAGGAGGGAGGGCGAGGAAGAATACGGACCTCAAGAGAGGGGGTGGAGGGAAGGGGAAGGGGGAGGGAGTAGGAGGGGAAGGAGGAAGATCAAGAAAGACTTCGAGACTCAGGAAGGGAAGGGGGAGGGGGTGGGGAGGGTGGGGGGGTCGAAGAAGAATCCATCACGGACGATCGACTTCCACCTCCTTGACCTTTTTGGAAGATGTTGCGTTCATTTGGGTTTATTCGCCTGAGGACGTTAATTAGTATGTCTTGCGCAAGATCTTTCTCATTCGTGCTGTTGTCTTTTTTTTATCATTAGAAGAAAGGATATTATCATTAAGAATATGATTTCTATCGGGTCATTTTCATCAATGTTTATGTATATATATATATATATATATATATATATATATATATATATATATATATATATATATGTGTGTGTGTGTGTGTGTGTGTGTGTATGTGTGTGTGTGTGTGTGTGTGTGTGTGTTTGGTGTGTGTTTGTTTGTTTGTTTGTTTGTTTGGTGTGTTTGTGTATGTATGTGTGTACATAGATGCATGCATACATACGTACATACATTACATACATATATACATACATACATACATACATACATACATACATACATACATACACGCACACAACACACACACACACACACACACACACACACACACACACACACACACACACACACACACACACACACACACACACACACACACACACACACACACTACATTGCAATGCAT
>NW_028234437.1:3534718-3537218 GCF_977035675.1 Penaeus japonicus
CCCTTGCCCTTTGAGGTTCCCTCGGCCGAGAGGAAGGGAATAAGACAGTCAAGGTCTCGTTTTCAAATTGTACCATTCACAGAGTGATTATTTTCGTTGGGTTTGTTGCGTTTTTGCCAGGAATTCGACCATTGTTGGCTTGGGCCGAGACCTACGAACGGTGGCGTTGGTGGCTTAGTCAACGCCTCCTCCGCCGCCACCGCCATCGCTGATAAGAGGGCCTGGGATCGCCGCCCCCGCTGCCTCGCGCCCCCGACTCACGCCGAGCCCCGATTACTCATAACCTGCAAGTACTGTGGAGGCGTCGGCCGGTGAGGGAGAGGAAGTCAGCCCCGCCAGGAGCGCGTGCGACTGCGACGGAGAGACGTGCGGAGGCGGCCCTTACTTCGCGTGTGGCATTACTGGGGTGCCCAGCGAGCCCGCCCATCTGGCCCACCGCGGGAAACACTGGGACGTGGGAGTGTCTCCGCTCTAGAGAAAACCCTCCTCTCCCTCTTTCTCTGTCTCTGTCTCCCTCTCTCTCTCCCTCTCTCTGTCTCTCTCTCTCTCTCTTACTCTGGCGGTGACGAGGGGGAGGCTGCGACCACATTTTACGTCCCTCTACTCCGGGCTCCGTGGTGCTGCGGCAGTGTTCCCTGCAGAGTGCGAAGTGTTCAGTGAGAAATAGAAGCTTGCAGGAAAAGTGTATTTTTTTTGTGGCTTGATCTATCCCCTTTTCGGTCCTGTCTCGAGTGATCGTCGTCATCGATAAGACGAGCGAAATAGTGGTGTTGGAGTGGTAAAAAAAAAAAATCTGTGTCGCAGGCTACCGTCCTCGTAGGCCTGCCTGCTTGCCCTAGCCCCGAGGAGGTCCAGAGGGGGATCTAGAGCCACCAGGAAGTACTGCCGGAGGAACCACCATGGCTTGGGTCAGAGGACTCTGAGGTGACAGCTTGGGGGGAGAGAGAGAGTGTCACGATGCCCGTGCAGAAGTTCCGGGCGCGTATGAAGAGGCAGAAGTACGACCCTGAAACGGATCCTGACATGATTGACGAGTACGGCGAGTATTTTGCGAAAGCAGCCGACGAGGAGCAGGACGAAGGTAAGAGTCATTATCGCGTGGCAATCTGGTCGCAAGGTGTGTGTGTGGGGGGGGGGCGTTGCAATGGGAAGGAAAAGCCTTTTTATTTCTCTCTGCGAAATCTAAGTGGCTTATGTTTGTCCACTTTGAAAGTACTAACATTCTAACGTCACTTGCGGACTTGACTAACGAAGGGGTGTTCTCTTTGAAGTATTATCCTACTTTTGTGGTGGCTGAAATGTAGCGTAGTTTATGGCCTTCGGCCAAAATAGTTGATTTGTTAGATAAACGACTGTGTACATTAAAAGAAGGGTCTCTTTCAAATACAGGAATCATTTTACCTCAAAATATGGATGGCGTCTACAATGTATGATCAAGAACCATAAAACGAGAGAGAGAGACAGACAGACAGACAGAGCAAAGAAGATGCGAAAATTAAGGGTCGCAGTACAGGGAGTTTTATTACTTGTCATATGTTTCGATAAGGACAGGAATGCCAAAGACGTCATGTGCTGTGGCATCCTGTCTATCTATATATCATACTCAGAGCATTCTCACTAAACAGAAATAATCGCCATATGAAAATGCAAAATCCCCGACACGCCAGAACAACTATGTTATTCCTATCAGAAGGGATATCTTACTTTAAGATCAGAGGCAAAGGAGACAGGATGTTAAAGGAACAGTCTGAGGTATGTCTGTGCAGATGCTTGCATAACTACGTCGTTGAAATGGTAGGATGCGAGTTATTTGCTGTGCTGGATCTTCGAGATGAACTGGTCGTATTGATGGCATCGTGTTATAAATGACTGAGTCGTGAATCTTTGTAGGAATGTATGATCACTGGTGAGAAAAAACGGACACATGCCTAACACATACAGATGGAGAGAGAGCGAGAAACCGGGAGAGAGAGAGAGAGAGAGAGAGAGAGAGAGAGAGAGAGAGAGAGAGAGAGAGATGAGTTAGAGGAGATTGAGTGCGCGACAGAGAGAGAGATAATGAATTAGCAACAGAGGGTTATAGAGAGTGAGTGAGAGACAAATAGAGAGTGAATTAGAGACAGAGATAAAGAGTAATTGAGAGATGGAGCGTGAGAGAGAATGAGAGAGAGAGAGAGAGAGAGAGAGAGAGAGAGAGAGAGAGAGAGAGAGAGAGAGAGAGAGAGAGAGAGAGAGAGAGAGAGAGAGAGAGAGAGAGAGAGAGAGAGAGAGTAAGAGAGAGAAAGAGGAAGGGAACGCGAGGGGAAACGGCAGGTTTCAGCGTGACATGACAGGACCGGGCGCGACCAGGTGACAGTGATATTGGGCGAGTCACACGTGCAGGCTTCGGGTGGCAGAAGGGCACGTCGCTAGCCTTTCAATATGGATTCTGCAACATGTCAAGTGGCTTGTAGAAGAGCAGGTTAAGCACTGCCACACACGCGTGGGATCATAACCAAAC
>NW_028234437.1:3544718-3547218 GCF_977035675.1 Penaeus japonicus
GTAAATAGTGACAAGAAACATGCACACTCATAAGAGAGATTAAGAATTCATTCAATTGAATCATCTTTATCAATAGATCTTGCACAAGGACTCTTCAACTCTTTAAAGCCACACCCCCTGTAGTAGCCAGTCCTCGCCTCCACGCCCCCATCCTCTCCCCACACCATCCTTAGACCTTACCCCCCCCCCGCCAGCCCTACCCTCACATCTTCAAATTGTCGAAAATGTTATTAAGTTAAACATAGACTTCCATTCCGTAATACCGTATTTGTTACCCTATTGAGATATTACAATCCTTAAAAAGTATATACTTCAGCATCATAACTGTGTATGATGCGTGATGTCTGAAAATATTCATACTTTTTCCCCCAAGGCTGCCCCCCAAAATTACTCACGCCCCCCAAAGGAGGGGAACCCCTGCCCCTCAGGTTAAAGAGCCACTACTATAGCACCATTGTTATCATTATTGCTATTGTATTATATATACATACATACATATATACATATATAAATATATATTATATATATATTCACATGTGTGTGTGTGTTTGTGTGTGTGTGTGTGTGTGTGTGTGTGTGTGTGTGTGTGTGAAATAAGCACACGCACGCAGAGAAAGAGAGACAAATCGACACAAACTCACAATAGAACAAGGTTACATCTTTTACTTCATTGCAGTTTTGGAAACTAACCTTGCGATTTCGTATTCAAGTGTTGATCGATTGTCAATTTTATGTATTTATCATTATTATTTTATTTATTTACTTGAAGTTATGATTGTCCAATGGTAAAATAGACAATGTTAATATCATGAATTGCCAATTTACGTGCGAATTAAACCTACAGCTATGAAAATTAGGATATCAGAATCATAATTCCGAGAAGTGTACGTATATTTAATTTAATTCAATCTGCCGAAGCAATAATGTTTACACATAGATTAGATGGGAAGGGAACAAACTCATAATGTAGTTTAAAAAAAAAAAAAAAAAAAAAAAAAAATGCGCGTAAATCCAAGGTGTCATCCCCGCCCTTGCTTCGCGTCCGTTGATTGGCTAATATCTCCCTACCTGTGACGTCATTAGCGTGCGTGTTCTCTAATTAGCTACACGAGCGCAGGTGAGTTTCTTCCCGGACACTTGCTGCTTGCCCGCGGAGGCTTAGTGCTGGTTTACATGCGGTGTGTGTATTCATGTGTATATGTGTATATATATGTGTGTATATATATATATGTATGTATATATTTATATATATATATATATATATATATATATATATATATATATATATATATATATATATATATATATATATATATATATTATGATATATATATATATAATATATGCATAATATATATATATTTTATATATAATATATAACTAGTTTATATATATATATATATATATGCATATAGAGATATATATATATTATATTAATATAGTATATATATATATATCCATAATATATATAATATAATATATATATATTACATATATATGGAATATATATATAAATATAATATATTATATTATCATATATATATATATATATATATATATGTATGTATGTATATAAAAAAGATATATATACATATATATATATATATATATATATATATATATATATAATATATGTTGTATGTATGAATATATATTTATATGTGCATATATTTGTATATATGCATACGTATATATAGATAGATATATGTATTGATGTAGGTAATAGGTGTTATGGTATAATATTATATTCTAAAATATATATTATATATATATAATATATGTATATATATGTATATATATGTATTATTATATATATATCATATATATATAATATGATTCTAATAATATTAATAATAATAAATATATATATATTATATATATATATATATATATATGTATATACACTACTATATATGATACATATATATACATATGATGGTATATATATATATACTATATATAATATATATATCTATATATATAATGTATATATATATATATACATATATATAAAAATATATAAAGTATATATATACTATATATCTATATATATATATATATGTATATATGTATATAAGTTATTATATTCATATCTATATAATGTGTGTGTGTGTGTGTGTGAATATATATGTATATATATATATATATATATATATATTATATATATATACATATATGTATATATATATTATGCATATATATATGTATATATATATTATGCATATATATATATATATATATATATATATATATATATATATATATATATTATATATATAAATATATGTCTGTTATGTATATATACATATATATACATATATATACATATATATATACATACATATACATAAATGCTTATATATAGAGAGAGATAGTTAGATAGATAGATATATAGATATATGTAGATATATATACATATATTTATGTATATACATATATTTATATATATAACACACACACACACACACACACACAACACACATATATATATATATATATA
>NW_028234437.1:3569718-3577218 GCF_977035675.1 Penaeus japonicus
GTAATGGCATTCACTTTTCGTATTACTGGTTTCCACCGGAAGAAGATTAAGATCTGGAATTCTCGGAAACGAAGCAAGTGTACGAAAATATACAATCATGATTTCTCTGTCTCTTTTTTCCAGAGTGATCTTCATGATAATAATTTAACCACTTTTATTGTAGTACAGGCATTTTGATTAGCATTTTATATTCACCTGAAGTTGATTTACCCCTAGATCTAGCATTTGCTTGTGTAGACTTGCTTGATATATTATAACATGTATAATCTAGTGTGTCAATCACTCACTTCACCAGATGCACTTTCATAAGGTAGTTATCATCAGCTGATGTGACAGCTTGCCTAGAGATATACCGTAACATCTTATTGGAAGATAGAATTATAATCCAGATTAGATCATCATTAACATTTTAACACGTAGTATGTAGTCCTAACAGTGTGCTATGTTTTGCAGGGAGTGAAGAGCCTATAAACTATGCGGAACCTATAAACTATGGACAGTTTTCTATAGCTCAAGGAGTCCGTGCAGGTGAGAGCCCGTTTAACCATCGCCTCATTTTCCATTGGTGTTGCTTGCTCATGTGGCTTATGTCTTTTCCTTATGTGGCTTTTTTTCTTCTTCTTCTTTTCTGATTATGTGGCTTATGTCTTTTCCTAATGTGGCTTTTTTTTTCTTCTTCTTCTTCTTTTCTGATTATGTGGCTTGTATTCTTTGTTCATTTTTCTCGTGTTCTTTATTCTCCTTGCTCATGTGGCTTATGTCTTTTCCTTATGTGGCTTTTCTTCTTCTTCTTCTTTTGTGATTATGTGGTTTGTATTCCTTGTTCATTTTTCTCGTGTTCTTTATTCTCCTTGCTCATGTGGCTTATGTCTTTTCCTTATGTGGCTTTTTTTTCTTCTTCTTCTTCTTTTCTGATTATGTGGCTTGTATTCTTTGTTCATTTTTTTCATGTTCGTTATTTTCCTTGCTCATGTGGCTTGTGTGTTTTTTTTTTTTTTTTTTTCTTTTCTTTCTTTTTTTTTTCTCTTTTTTTGGCTCATGTGGCTCATGTTCTTTGTTCACGTGGCTCATGTTCTTTTTTCATGTTGTTCCTCATTTGGCTTGCTGCTACTGTTCCTGTTCCTTCATGTACTCTCCCTGATGTACATGCTGTATGTATTTATATGTATAGCGTTTAGTTTTTATGTCCACTTTTCTATCCGATTTTCATTATTCAGCTTACTGTATTGTTGTTGTCTGTGTGTGTGCGTGTGCGTGTGTGTGTGTGTGTGTGTGTATGTGTGTGTGTTTGAGTGTGTGTGTGTGTGTCTATATATGTATATTTGTTTGCATGTCCATTTGCATGTGCGTGTCTCATTCCCCATACCTTCCATCACGTCATGCATCTAAACTAGTTCCTTCCGTTCACAAGTACCCATCGGACGCGTCCCTTCTCGCATGCAGCCTCTCCCTCTCCCTCTCTGCCTGAGCCTCTCTCTCTCTCTATCTATCTATCTATCTATCTATTTCTCTCTCTATCTCTCTCTCTCTCTCTCTCTCTCTCTCTCTGCCTGAGCCTCTCCCTCTCTCTCTCTCTCTCTCTCTCTCTCTCTCTCTCTCTCTCTCTCTCTCTCTCTCTCTCTCTCTCTCTCTCTCTCTCTCTCTCTCTCTCTCTCTCTCTCTCTCTCTCTCTCTCTCTCTCTCTGCCTGAGCTTTCCCTCTCTCTCTCTATCTATCTATCTATCTATCTCTCTCTCTTTCTCTCTATCTATCTCTCTCTCTATCTCTCTCTCTCTCTCTCTCTCTCTCTCTCTCTCTCTCTCTCTCTCTCTCTCACTCTCTCTCTCTCTCTCTCTGCCTGAGCTTTCCCTCTCTCTCTCTATCTATCTATCTATCTATCTCTCTCTCTTTCTCTCTATCTATCTCTCTCTCTCTCTCTCTCTCTCTCTCTCTCTCTCTCTCTCTCTCTCTCTCTCTCTCTCTCTCTCTCTCTCTCTCTCTCTCTCCCTCCCTCCCTTCCACTCTCTCTCTCTCTCTGCCTGAGCCTCTCCCTCTTTCTTGCCCTCTCCCTCTCTCTTCCCCCGTTCTTCCCCGCCCGTTGTTTCGCATCGAGAAAAAGAAGCTCTGGGCGAGGGCGGCGTGCTCGTGCATACGTCTCTCCCTGGCCTCTTCCTCCTCCTCCTCCTCCTCCTCCTCCTCTTCCTCTTCACGTGTTCGCTCTTTCGCGTGTTTTTTTTTTTTTTTTTTTTTTCTTTCTTTCTTTCTTTCTTTTATTTCATTTTCTTTCTTTTTCTTCTTCTTCCTCCTTTTCGTCTACTTTTTTTGTTTGTTCCCTCTTCTTCTCTTCTTCTTCTCTTTGTGTTCCTCGTTTTTTTTTCTTCTTCTTCTTCCATTCGCTCCTTTCTTTCTTTTTTCCCCTCTCTTCGTCACTTTGTCTTCTTCTTCCTCCTCCTCCTCTTCCTCACCTCCTTTAATATCTCCTCCTCTTTAATATCTCTTCCTCTTTAATTCGTATACTGGCTTCTTCCTTTTCTCTCCTCTTTACTTCCTCGTGTTCTCTTCCTCTGCCTATCTTTGTTTCTTCTTTTCTTCTCCTCCTCTTTTTCACTTTCCTTCGCGTGTTTGCTTCTTCATCTTCTCCCTTTTTCACCTCCGCGTGTTCTTTTCCTATTCCTCTTTTTTTTTTTTTTTTTTTTTTTTTTTTTTTTTTTTTTTTTTTTTTTTGTTTTCTTCCTCACTTTCTTATGTTGCTTTTCTTATTTTTTTTTCATCTCCCCTTCCTCGTTTCCTCTCCTCCTCTTTCCTTCGCATACTTGCTTCTTCCTCGTCTCCCCTCTTCGTCTCGTTATGTTCCTTTTTCCTTTTTCTTTGCTTTTTATTATTATCCCTAGTCATTTTTACCTCCTTCTCTTTCTTGTCTTCTTCTTCTTTCTGTTTCTTCTTCCTCTTCCTCTCGTGTATTTATTTCTCCTATCCACCCCCTCCCTCTCTTCAATCTTCTTGTATTCCCCTCTTCCTCTTTCTTCTTTGTTGTGTTGTCTCTCTTATTTAGTAGATGTTGTATGTTTGTCTTGTTTATCTTTCTTAGTGTGTTTATTATGTTCGTTAATATTCTCGAGTTTTCTTTTTCAGAAGTAACGGTAAGTGACTATAATATAATTCGATTTGTCTTTTGTTGTTGTTGTTTTTGTTGACTTGTTCTTGTTTCCTGAAGTCTATGCTATATTGTATTCAGAAAAACAACACGAAAATTGGCAATATATTACGATTCATAGATCTTTGGTACATTTTGATATTTCCGTCTTGGTATACAGTTTAACGATTTAACGATCTCTGGTATATGCCGATAGAAAGATTTATGTTGTATAATGATATAATGAGTTTTAGTATTTAACGATATAGGGACCTCTAGTATTTAACGATATAACTCTCTGATATATAATGGTATAACTCTCTGGTGTATAACGATATAACAATGCCTATTATATAACGATTAACGATCTCTAATATATAACGATATAACGATCCATTTGGTATATGTAAAGTTTATTAACGTGACTGTGCGTCTATTTGTTCCATAACATATGCTCATTGATAAATTGCGTAATATGCGCATTTATTTCTTTGAATCATTTGTGCTTGTGATCAAAACAGTAATTTATGTATGTATGTTTACTGAAGTCCTTTGCTTATATCGTTGGCAAGTGGTAAGTAAGTGTATTTGTGTGTCTGCGATGGTGTGCCTCCGGAGTGCCATTGCTGAGGTAAAGAAAGTGCCACTGCTGAGGTAAAGAAAGTTAAAGAAAGCAACACCAATAACAGATAGGTGAGAGACAGGTTGGCTGTGGCGGGAATGGGGGGGGATGGTTTTGATGGGGAGGGAAGGAGGAGGGGGTGGAGGGGATGGGGGCGGGATAGCTTCGACGGGGGTAAAAGGGAGAGGGGAGCTTCGAGAGGGGAAGGAGGGGGATGGGGAGATGGTGGCTATGGGTGGGGAGGGGGGGTGGGGGTGTAGCTTCGAAAAGGGAAGGGGGAGAACGTGACATCGAGGTGGGAGGGAAGGGGATGAGGGGGAAGATGGCTAGGAGGGGGTGGGGGGGGGAGAAGATCGCTTCGATAGGGGAGGGAGGGGAATGGGGGCGAGGAATATTTAAAGGGGGAGGGGGACAGTAGGGGAGAAGTAGAGGGAAGAGGGGGGAGGGGTAGGATGGGGGAGAAGATTGCCTTGGCTTGGGGGAGGGAGGGGGGGAGGGAAGGATATGGTCGCCTAGACTGGATAGGGGGAGGGGTCGTAGGGGTGGAGGACCCTAGCGATCTAAGGTCAGCTGTGACAGAAGGGAGAAAGAGAGGCTGATATTTATAAGGTCATCAGACGGAGGGGGGGGGGGCACTGACATTTAGTCCTGAGGTTACGGAGGCATCACTTATGTATGTGTTATGACAGAGAGAGTGAGAGACAGAAATAAGGAAAGGGGGGAGAGAAACAAATAGAGGGGGCAGAGAGGGGCTGACAGAATGAGAGAGAGAGAGAGAGAGGTGGGGGTAAATGATGCAGAGAGTGATAGAGAGGTAGAGAGAGAGAGAATAAAGAAAGGGGGAGAGAGAGACAAATAGAGGGGACAGAGAAAGAGAGAGACAGAGAGGGGCTGACAGAATGAGAGAGAGAGAGAGAGAGAGAGGTAGAAAGAGATAGAGAGAAAAAAGATGCAGACAGAGGGAAGGAGAAAGGGGGCAGATAGAGAGAGAAATAGAGAAAGGCGAACAGCTAGAGAGAGACAGAGACAGAGACAGACAGACAGAGAGAGGGGGGGGGGGTAAATGAGACAGTGTGAAAGAGAGGTAGAGAAAGAAAGAGAGAGAGAGAAAGAAAAAAATAAAGAAAGAGGGGGAGAGAGACAGAGAAAGAGAGACTGAGAGAGGGGCTGACAGAATGAGAGAGAGAGAGAGAGACAGATAGAAGGGCTAGAAAGATATAAAAAATAAGGCAGACAAGGGTAGGGAGAAAGGAGGCAGATAGAGAGAGAAATAGAGATAGGCGGACAGCGAAAGGGAGATAGAGAGAGAGAGAGAGAGAGAGAGAGAGAGAATCTAGGAGAGAGATCAAGGAGAGGCGCCCAGATTGATATTATATGGGGAGGGTAGAGGAGGGGGGAGGGTAACAGGGGTTGGCAATAGAGAGGGGGGGGGGTATTGATTTCACCCACGATGCTCTCTCCTGACAAAACCGAAGCCCGGGGGGAGGGGGAGGGGGAGAGGGAGAGGGGGAGATGGAAATATTTCGCGCAGGATGCCGTTGTTAATAAAAAAGGGAGAGAAGGGGGGAAGGGGGAAGGGAGAAGGGGGGGGGTTGATTCGGGGAAGGAGATCACGGGTAAAGAAGAAGGGGATGAATACATACAGAAGAAGGGAGCGGAGCGTAAGGGTAGGGATTATAGTGAGAATTGAGGGAACAGGTGTATGGCAAAGAGAGAGAGAGAGAGAGAGAGAGAGAGAGAGAGAGAGGGGGGGGGAGAGAGAGAGAGAGAGAAGGGGGGAGAGAGAGAGAGAGGGGGGGGAGAGAGAGAGAGAGAGAGGAGAGAGAGAGAGAGAGAGAGAGAGAGGGAGAGAGAGAGAGAGAGAGAGAGGGGGGGGGAAAGAGAGAGAGAGAGGGAGGGGGGGGGGAGAGAGAGAGGGGGGAGAGAGAGAATCAAGTTGCAAGGAAGGGAAAAGGTGGAGGAGACAGAAGCAGGGCGGAGATGCAGAGCGAAGAGATACGAGCGGCTGCAATGGCAAGTGTGCAATGAGCAACGCATGGCCGTCCTGGGTGGCAGGTGTGGCACGAGGAAGTCTCTTATGGCCGCGTTGGCAGGGCGTGTTGTGGGGTGGGTGTGGGGGGTGGGGGGAGGGGCATTCAGACCCCCCAAGTGCCATCGTCCGCCCTGACTCTTTGCGGGGGATGACAAGCACGTTATTGCCGCCAAAAAGGTTAATTTCGAATCCATTTATTACCCGGATTGCCGTGTTTTCAATTTTGGTCGACGGCCCTTCGTTACTCGTCAAACATCGTTAACACCAGTTATCACCTCTTCCTCCCTTCCTCCCCCCTCCCCTTCATCTTCCACACGTCCTCCCCCTCTCCCTCTCCTTACCCCTCCCCCTCGTTCCTATACATCCCCCCCATCCCGACGTCCTCCCCTTTCCATCCCTCTACCCCTCGTTCCTATACATCCCCCCTATTCCCCCTCCCCCCTCGTTCCTACACGTCCACCCCCACCTCCCCAATACCTCCACGTCCTCCCCTCCCCCTCCCCCTCCCTTTCCCCCTCCCCCTCCCCTCCCCCCTCGTTCCTAAACATCCTTCCCCTCATCCCCTTCCCCCTCCCCCTTCCCCCTTCCCCCTCCCCGTCGCCTTCACTACACAAAAAGTTAGCCAGCTCAGTTTACCTACACTCGCGTTTTTTTCTTTTTCTCCCATTCCGTCTTTCCTTCATTTTTCCCTTTGATGAATATTTTATGCCTGGCCTAGTATCCCGCGCGACACTTCTTCATGGTCGCCCGCCCTCCACCCTGGGCGGGATCCTCTGAGCTCGTTGATCCCCTTGACATTGACATCGGATTCCCTCCTTAACGGTGTAACGATCTCTGGTGTTTAATGGTGTAACGATCTCTGGTGTTTAATGGTATAACGATCTCTGGTGTTTAATGGTGTAACGATCTCTGGTGTTTAATGGTGTAACGAGATCTGGTGTTTAATGGTGTAACGAGATCTGGTGTTTATTGGTGTAACGAGATCTGGTGTTTATTGGTGTAACGATCTCTGGTGTTTAATGGTGTAACGATCTCTGGTATTTAATGGTGTAACGATCTATTTTATTTGATGGTATAACGATCTCTGGTGTTTAATGGTATAACGATCTCTGGTGTTTAATGGTATAACGATGTCTGGTGTTTAATGGTATAACGATCTCTGGTATTCAATGGTAAACAATCTCTGGTGTTTAATGGTGTAACGATCTCTGGTATTTAATGGTATAACGATCTCTGGTATTTAATGGTATAACGATCTCTGGTATTTAATGGTGTAACGATCTCTGGTATTTAATGGTGTAACGATCTCTGGTGTTTATTGGTATAACGATCTCTGGTATTTAACAATATAACGATCTCTGGTGTTTATTAGTGTAACGATCTCTGATATTTAATGGTATTACGATTTCTGGTATTTAACAATATAACGATCTTTGGTATTTAATGGTATAACGATCTCTGGTATTTAACAATATAACGATCTTTCATGTTTAACGATAAAACGATCTCTGCTTTTCAACGGTATAACGATCTGTTTTTTAACGATTGAACATCTGGTATTCAACGATATAATGTTCTTTGGTGTTTAGCAATATACCGGTTCTCTTATATTCCACGATATAACGACCTCCAGTATTTAACGATATAACGTTCTCTGGTGTTTATCGATATAACGATCTCTTATATTCCACTATATAACAACCTCTTTTATTTATCGATATAACGTATAAGAAG
>NW_028234437.1:3584718-3594718 GCF_977035675.1 Penaeus japonicus
AATAGAATGGCGTAGTGGCCATACACATGATAACAATATTTGATAGCCATTCAGAAGAAAATAGATATGAAAGAACCAGGGCGTTAGAACACGGAATCTGAATGATGTCATCGATATCAAGAAAAAAAGTAGGATTGCAGATCTCAATTGTAATCATGTCATAGCGTATTAACTTTAAGGATTTAGTTGAACACTATACTATGTAGACTTTGAGAACATCATATTAGAAAGAAATATTAGATATTAGAACGATTTTCGATAGGTATTATATTAAGGATATATCATAAATTAGATAGCGTAAAAGATCATAGATAAAGATGGAGCACTGAATGTACTCGGTCAAGATATTACGTGGGAGTAAGCTGAGACTAATGCAGAGGCAGAACTCAATAGTCAGAGTGAGAGAGAGAGGGAGGAGGGAGGGAGGGAGAGAGAAACAGACAGACAGAAAGAAAACGAGAACACCAAAGATCCTTGGCAACCAACAAAATGTGAAACGGCAAAGCAATATGGCCAGGTGAGATAACAGAAGCATTGCTCAAAATTCTTGACGATTTGGGAGAAATTGCCACAACTTATTTACGATATTCTGAAAGCAGAGGCGTTGCCGTTGCCGAAGTTAGCGAATCTATCTTTACCAAACGGAAATGCGACTAGATTTCTAGCTTCACAGAAGAGCATCACGAGTCGGAAAGTCCAGGGTATTCATAATCAGGCAGGGGGAAAATAGAGGGCAGGGGAAAACGATACAGTAGAACACGACGTACAATACTGAAGAACAGAATGTTATGAAGAAGGACCTTATCATGTGATTAGATCCAGGTATGGGATAACGTTAAGCCCCTTTCATTGAGAATAAGTAATGATAATAATAATTTGTTTTTAGATTTTAGTGAATATCAATATATATGGTATATAAACATATAAGCACAACAAAGAACTAGTGATAAGCATCAGCTGTTGTAATTATAAGCGAGGTTGATGCATTTGCAAAGGAAATAATGGAGGAAGACAAGGATGCGACCTTTAACCTTTGCAGTGAAACAAGACCTAGAAATATACCAGGACTTGCGGTAGAAGGAAATGTTATCAATAACCTTCGACGTGGGATATGATATGGACAATATCACTGACACAATCCAAAGAAATCTAAAACGAGGTAACTTGAGATGGAAAAGAATAAAGCAAGTGAATCGGTCGGTTATTTGAGAAACTGGATAGGTTAAGAGAGAGAGAGAGAGAGAGAGAGAGATAAGAAAAGAAGAATTGCAGCGGTTTGAAGACATAATTTCCCAGATGAAAGGCTTTCGGTGTAATCCCAAAATAACCATAACAACAAGATTTAGGGTGTCATAATGTTACGAGCTGCATGTACTGAAATATGGATACGAGACATGAACACTATCTAAAGGAAAGGGAGTACGGATCAATACAGTGGATGTTAGCAATATTAATGATAAAGTCAACAAGACTGAGAGAAATAAACGAAAGGAATTGAAAAAAAGAAACACTGTTAGATATTGTTTTAGAAATAAAATATTCGAAAGTGGAAATGATTCTAGACGTAGATGGAGATATCTCGAGGGAAATAAAACCTAAACGAATACTGCTTTGGGGGGCGGGGGGGTGGGGGGGTATTAGGTATTCTAATAGAATTATATTATAAATGAGGTAGTGGCAAGTTTTTAAGATAAAAATAAATGAAAGAACACTGAAAAAAAGTATTTAAGATAAGGATAAAGGAAAGAAAACTGAAAAAGTCAAACGTAGATGAAGATGTATTTAAATCTAACTGAAATCTTAGAAAATTAACAGTAATTACACATTTTCATGGTGGTTATATAGTGGAAAAAAGACAGCATACGGAAAGGAGTGAAAAAGGATAATGATAACTCAGGGCAAGAATCATAGTACTGAATAATGATATGTGCATAGGTGGTTTATTAGGATAACCTGTTGGCGATGTTGCATTGTAAAGAGTGCAACAAGTAGTAGTGGCAATACGGGATACTTTCTTATGTATTCGGTTTTTCAAATTGTTTTATATTATGAATTCTATCTGTTATTTACATCGATATTACGTAGGTCTTTCTTGTTATCATTGTGTTTTTATATTGCTAGTGTGTGTGTTTTTTTTTTTTTTTTTTTTTTTTTACATGCTGTTGTTATTATATCCGTTCGTATAAAGAAAAAACAAACAAACAATATTCATGGTAGTCAGTATCATCTGGTCTTTGTTTGATATCGTCTTCTATCCTCTTAAATTGTTTGTATCAACATTCAAGTATTGTTTATAGAATATCACTTCTATTTTTCTCGGTATCTATACTTATCTTTGATTATAATAAATTTAAAAAATTCTAAATTCAGATTTTAAGATAATGATGATAATAATAATAATGATAGACTCTGTAAGGATGATGCTAGTAATAATATTAATTCTTCGACTAAACACCCACTCAATTAGAAAAATAATAATGATTAAACACAAACAGGTGTTTTCATCAACTAGCAGAATGTGTATGTGAAAGTATGCACGTACATTGGCGCCTCCGACCTTGCGCCACGTGCCAGAAAAACAGTTGACGCGCGACGGTAGCCGATGCGTCGCCGCCTCGTCCGAATCGCTGCCCGAGATCGCGCTCCTAATCTCTTTCGCGACGATGCGGACGTGGGGGGGGGGGTGCGAGGCGTCCATGGGCGGCGTTAAGGTTGTTATCACTGGTGGATGGGGCACATCTGGTCTTGGTGGAAGAGAAAGGTGCCTTTTTATTTATTTATTTATTTATTTATTTATTTATTTATTTATTTTAATATCATTTTGATTAATGGTCTTGAGCTGGCCTTTTATCAGTTGATGGTCTGAGTGGGTTGTGTGTGTGTGTTTGCATGTGTGTGTATATGTATATATGTGCGTATGTAGGTAGGTATTTATATATATACACACTCTTTTCCGTCTTTACCCTTTTTCACCTCCCTGTCTTTAGCACTTCTTTCTCTTCGACTTAATATCTTTTTCTACCACTACTTCTACTTCTCTTCCCTCTCCTCACATTCGCATCCACATTCTTGCCCCCCCCCCCTTTTCTTCGTTGCAAGGCCGTTGCAATCCTACTTGAGAGCCTCGGCCGACGAAGGGGCGTGCGGACAAAGCACCTTGCTATTTTCATTCATTCGCTCTGGACGGCATTCCGGTAGCGTGACTCCGGAGCCAGAAGGTGTTTTCGGCGCCTAACCCTCCGTTAACGCCCCCTTTCTCCCCCCCCCCTCTCCCTCTCTCCCTCTCTCCCTCCCCCACTCTTCCCTTTTACTCCCCTGCCGTCCCCCCTTCCTCCCGTCCCACCACTTCAACCCTCCCATCTCATCTCTCCCCTTCCTCTCACCCTCACCCCTACCCTCCTATCTCAACCCCTACCTTTCACCCTCACCCCTACCCTCCTATCTCAACCCCTTCCTTTCACCCTCACCCCTACCCTCCTATCTCAACCCCTTCCTCTCACCCCCTCCCCCCCCTGCCCCTCTACCCTCCCGCCTTAGCCCTTCCTCTCTCCTCCTCTCACCCCCACCCCTACACTCCTACCCCCCCTCCCCCAGCCCCCTCGCGCCTCTTCCTCAACCTATCTTTAGCATCATCTCGTCACCCCCCTTCCCCCCACCCCACCCTTTCCCTCCCTGGTTTCCCTCGCCCATACAAAAACGAAGACAAATTCGTATAATGGGTCGGTTTTCCCTCCTTTCCCTCCCCTCGCCTCCCCTCCTTCTTCCCTCCTCCCTCGACGTCGCCCTTGGGTAAATCTTAATCGTAGAAGCTCCTTCTTAACCTCAAGTCCCACGACTCGCTGTCTCCACGTCATCCTCAGGCCGAGGGCGACTCCAAACAAGCCGCCGGCGGACCTGTCAGAGTGCGAGGAATATTTACGTCATGAATGTTGTAAGTGTAGGGGGTGGGTCGGCGGGTGGGGTGTGAGGGAGGGAGGGGAGGGGGAATGGGAGGGATGGCCGAGGGAGCGTGAGGGTGTTTAGGGGGGGTGGGGGGTTTGGGGGGGTCAGATATGAGGGTGGGCGCCGTCTGAGGGTAGCCCAGTGTGGTGTGGGTGGCTGGGTCTGTGAGGGTGTGTGTTACTCTCCGTGGGAACTTGTACAGTGTCTCCCTCCAAGATGGATCTCTACCTGTGAGGAAAAGCTGACGGCGACGACATGGCCACCACGATGGCAACCACGACGGCGACAGGTCAGTGGCGGGTTCCTCGGAGGCCCTTATGGCGAAGTTAATGGCAGGTGAAGGAGGCGCTGCCGGGGGAGGGTTAGTTAGTCGCCTCGATCGTCTCTCCAGGTGGGGTAGGTGCGCCTCACCTACTTCGCTCGGGGAGCCTTCGTTGCGTAATGACTTATCAAGATATAAACCGATTATGGTGGGGCGGGTGGGGGGATGGGGGAGGGGGGGGATTAACTGATTTATCAGAAGTAATCAAATGAAAAGCCAATTGGATAAGTAAAACTATATTATTGAAAAGACAGATGAATCAATATAAGCATATAATTGATGACATATTTAATCCTGTATGTATAACGCATTAACTTTGAAGAGCAGTATGCGATATGTTATAATAATGTATAAAATATAAATAATGTATTCCTACATGAATGTAAATTAGGCTGTAGTTTGCCTTATAGGCCCTGAAGCTTTACAAACGCCGCGACGTATATCGAACATATTCTATTTCGGTCACCTTATGCATTACCGTCATTCATTTGTATTTCTTATTTTCATATTTTACACTACCCTTTACATTCACATACATTCGCTCTGTGTATAAATACGGGACAGCAAACGCGGGTAGCCTATATATCTGCACTGTCATTATGTCGTACCAGAGCCTGAAAATTTCCATTTTATGTTTTGGCTTTGTTCTGAATCAGCGTTTCCACTGAATTATTTTTATATGTATATATGTATGAATATATGTGTATATATATATATATTTTTTTTTAGCCTGATGCGAGATACAGATCAGCATGTTGTGATCAATAGGCACTCTTAACAAACACATGGATTCATATACATAGTCACGTAAACACACATACATAACCACACACACACAAGCACAAACAGACAGACCCCCACCCACTACCCCACCCCCGTCCACACACTTACACCCCCCCCCCCACCCACCCCACCCTGTCGCCCTCGAGAAACACCGCATTAGTTTCCACATCCGCATCCGATTGCCTCAAATTTTCGCCCGAGTTGCAACAAGGTATTCGAGGCAGAGTTATACGCCGGTTTAAATGCAATAAGCCCGTGTTGGCGAAACCTAACCTGGCCTTGCTTGATACTAGCGTGTACACCAGGCCTTAATTTGGGTTTCATTCGCCGGTATGTGTGTGTGTGTGTGTGTGTATGCTGCGTACGTTGTAGACTCGAATTTTATGTGAGACAGTGAGAGAGAGAGAGAGAGAGAGAGTCAGTGTGTGTGAGTGTGAGTTAGAGAAGGAGGGTGGGAGAGAGAGAGGGAGAGGGAGGGAGGGAGGGAGAGGGAGGGGGGAGGGAGAGGGAGGGAGAGAGAGAGAGGAAGAGAGAGAGAAAGAGAGAGGGAGGGAGGGAGAGAGAGAGAGAGAGAGAGAGAGAGAGAGAGAGAAGTGTGTGAGGGAGTGAGAGGGAGAGGGAGGGAGGGAGGGGAGAGAGAAAGAGAGAGAGAGAGAGAGAGAGAGAGAGAGAGAGAGAGAGAGAGAGAGAGAGAGAGAGAGAGAGAGGAAGGAAGAGCGATAAAAGGCGGGTAGAACGGAGAGATAAAAACTTCTTTAGAGAAAAGGAAGAAGGGAGTGTTTGATGCGAGAAAAATGAGAAAGCTATGTGTGTGTGTGTGTGTGTGTGTGTGTGTTATATGAATATTGTATGTGTGTAAGGAAGAGAGAGTATGGCGGATTTCAAAGATGAGTTCATTGTTTGTATTTTTTTATATATAATTTGTGTAGCCAGTCGATTTGTCTGAATATATTTATAGTGATTAGACTTTCGCTTGAAAGTGTCTTTGGTTGCTACTTGAACAAAGTCGGGCAGTCTGTATCCTGTGTGTTCTTCAGGCGTAGAGCGTATGCGGCTGAGCTAACGGTTCGCTTCCTCTTGCTATAGATCTCCCCTTCCTATTTATCCTCCTCCTCCTTCTTCTTTTTCTCCTCCTCCTTCTCTTTCTTCTTCTTCTCCTCCTCCTCCTCCTCCTCCTCCTCCTCCTCTTCCTCCTTCTCTTTCTCCTCCTCCTCCTTCTTTTTCTCATCCTCCTTCTCCTCCTCTTTCTCCGCCAACTCTTTTCTCTTCCACCTCCCTCTCCTCCACTACCACCACCACCTCCACCTCCCTCTCACTCCTCCACCTCCCCTTCCTCCACCACCACTACTTCCTCTACCTCCCCCTCTCTCTTCCACTTCCTCTACCTCACCCTCTCTCTTCCACCTACTCTACCTCCCCCTCTCTCTCCCACTTTCTCCTCCTCCTCTCTCTTCCACTTCCTCCTCCTCCTTGTGATGGGTGTCTTAGTCTATCGGAACTAATAACCCACCACAAATAAGGTAGTGATGCCAGACACAGGGTTTGAACATTACAGGTTTATTCCATAACGCAGATAGTCTGCCGTTATGGTGCACGATAGAAATATTCACTACAGCACAATGATCACAGTAATAAACACTATCACAACACGTATAAACAGGCGGAGAAATCAGGCGTCAGCGGTAGCGTAGTCGATTCCCGGTCTATCTGTATGTTCCAGACATCCTGCTTATATGGAAGGGGTTCGCATCCGCCGTCCCCAATGGTGGTTATGCGGGAAGGTAGTCTGGAATGTAGGAGGTATGACAGTCGAGGGTATTAAGCTCTTTTTGAGGGTCTAGGCACTTGGGAATTCAACTATGTGCGAATTACCCATCAGTCAAAGTTGACCTGACCTGACCCGGCGATTGCCTCGCTAGTTAAAAGCGTGAAAATTCATATATTTGTTTATGGATCAATTGCTGTAATTAATATCTTATATAAGCATGATATATAATTCTCACACTCCTCCTCTACCTCCCCCTTTTCTCCTCCATCTCCCTCTCCCCCACCTCCCTCTCCTCCTCCTCCTCATCCTCATCCTCATCCTCATCTACCTCCCCCTTTCTCTTCACCCTCTCCAGCACCACCTCCTTCTCTTTCTCCTCTTCCTCTACCTCCCTCCTTTCTCTTCTCCCTCTCCATCACCACCTCCTTCTTTTCCTTCTCCACCACCTCCTCCTCCTCCTCCACCACCTCCCCCTTCCTCCCTCCCCCCACCATCTCTCCCCTCCTCCTCTTCCTCCTCCTTCTTCTCCTTCACCTTCCCCACCTCCCCCTCCTTTACCTCCACCTCCTCCTCTTCCTCCATCACCTCCACCCTCCTCCACCTTCTCCTCCCCCTTCTCCTCCCTCTCCTTTACCTCCACCTCCTCCTCTTCCTCCATCATCTCCACCCTCCTCCTCCTCCTCCACCTCCACCACCACCACCACCACCACCACTTCCTCCTCCTCCACCACCACCACCACCTACTCCTCCTCCACTTCCTCCTCCTCCACCACTTCCTCCTCCTCCTCCTCCTCCTCCTCGGAGTGAACGAACCTTTGATGCATGTATATGATATGCCACGTACTGCCGTCGCGAGAGTGTTTTGTGGAGCCGAGATGCTGTGGGAGCGAGGCTGAGATCATTTCCGGATTTGCGTCACAGCTCGACGCATCATCGGCATACGGGAGATGTCTCGGTTGGGATGACGTGTATTTACTTGTTTGTTTTGTTTTTGTTTTCTCTCCAATTGTAGGAGATGTCTCGGTTGTGATGATGTGTATTTACTTGTTTTTTTGTTTTTGTTTTCTCTCCAATTGTAGGAGATGTCTCGGTTGTGATGACGTGTTTTTACTTGTTTTTTTGTTTTTGTTTTCTCTTCAATTGTAGGAGATGTCTCGGTTGTGATGACGTGTATTTGTTTGTTTTTGTTTTCTCTCTCCAATTGTAGGATTTTTTTTTTTTTTTTTATCTTGTGTGGAATTGGTGTTCGATTTTTGTCGTTTAGTTGTATTAATTAATGAGATGTATCACGATTTTCTTTTTTTTTTCTCTCTCTCTCTCCAATTGTAGGATTTTTTTTTTTTTATCTTGTGTGGAATTGGTGTTCGCTTTTGTCGTTTAGTTGTAGTAATTAATGAGATGTTTTAATTTGTTTTAATTTTTGGTTTGTGTTTATTTTTCTTCTGGTTATCATTATTGCGATCGTTACCATCACCATCACCAAAACTAGCACTGTCACTACTATTACGGCCACTGTTACCAATGATATGCTAACACAAGGACAATCACCACTAGTATGCGAACAATTGCAATATCAACATCATTACGGCCTCAGTAGCACTGTCACTCCATCACGCCTACAATTGCACTATATCCACCATTACGCCCATACTAGCACGATCAGCATTACTCTCGCAATATCATCATCATCGCCATTATGGCTAGCACTATCGTAATCACCGTCATTCTCATAATAACACTATTGCCAGTATTCCGCTCACAATAGAACTATTTCCATTACGGTTACAATAGTACCATTACGCCCATATCAGCTTTTTCACCAACATCATGGCCATAATAGCACTATCAACACTATTACGCCCATACTGCACGATCACTATCACTATCACCATTCCGCCCACACTAACACCATCACCATTCCGCCCACACTAGCACAATCGCCACCATTACATCCACCCGAGCCCCTTGTGCCAATACACAATAACGCCATCATCATCATCATCATCATCATCAGCGCCCACATCTCTCTCAGCGAAGTGTAATAACAGCTCGATGTGCTGCCAGTAACTTGCTAATGCTAAGAACTAATAACATGATTTATTTTAAGGTTCGCGCGTTTCCTATTGACGCGGCGGCACACATGAGTTTTAGGGCGAGGGGTTCGGGTGGGTGGGTTTCGTCGGGAAGTGGTTCGGGTGGGTGGGTTTCGTCGAGAAGTGGTTCGGTCGGGTGGGTTTCGTAGAGAAGTGGTTCGGGTGGGTGGGTTTCGTCGAGAAGTGGTTCGGTCGGGTGGGTTTCGTAGAGAAGTGGTTCGGTCGGGTGGGTTTCGTAGAGAAGTGGTTCGGGTGGGTGGGTTTCGTCGAGAGGTGGTTCGGGAGGGTGGGTTTCGTCGGGAAGTGGTTCGGGTGGATTTTGTCGAGAAGTGGTTCGGGTGGGTTTCGTCGGGAAGTGGTTCGGGTGGGTTTCGTCGGGAAGTGGTACGGGTGGGTGGGTTTCGTCGAGAAGTGGTTCGGTCGGGTGGGTTTCAAGAAGTGGTTCGGGTGGGTTTCGTCGAGAAGTGGTTCGGGTGGGTTTCGTTGGGAAGTGGTTCGGGTGGGTTTCGTCGGGAAGTGGTTCGGGTGGGTTTCGTTGAGAAGTGGTTCGGGTGGGTTTCATCGGGAAGTGGTTCGGGTGGGTTTCGTTGAGAAGTGGTTCGGGTGGGTGGGTTTCGTCGAGAAGTGGTTCGGTCGGGTGGGTTTCAAGAAGTGGTTCGGGTGGGTGGGTTTCGTCGAGAAGTGGTTCGGGTGGGTGGGTTTCGTCGAGAAGTGGTTCGGGTGGGTGGGTTTCGTCGAGAAGTGGTTCGGGTGGGTGGGTTTCGTCGAGAAGTGGTTCGGTCGGGTGGGTTTCAAGAAGTGGTTCGGGTGGGTGGGTTTCATCGAGAAGTGGTTCGGGTGGGTTTCGTCGAGAAGTGGTTCGGTCGGGTGGGTTTCGTCGAGAAGTGGTTCGGTCGGGTGGGTTTCGTCGAGAAGTGGTTCGGGTGGGTGGGTTTCGTCGAGAAGTGGTTCGGGAGGGTTTCGTCGGGAAGTGGTTCGGGTGGGTGGGTTTCGTCGGGAAGTGGTTCGGGTGGGTGGGTTTCGTCGAGAAGTGGTTCGGTCGGGTGGGTTTCAAGAAGTGGTTCGGGTGGGTTTCGTTGGGAAGTGGTTCGG